>NC_133578.1:61934363-62234363 GCF_964106895.1 Numenius arquata
GAATCTGGAAAATAGGCAAAACACACTGAAATGTCGCTTAAGAAAATAATCATAGCACTGAGTGCAGAAAAATTTCATAACATCTGGGGACACATCCACTTGGAGACAATTGTGGTAGCACTTTGCTGTAGCTTAGCTGTTACACCACCCGCACAAAAAATAGAAGATATGGATTCTACATCTTCACCCAGAGTCAAACATTCTGGAAGCAAAGGCCATTTTTCAGTAATGAATTAAAAATCAAGGGACAGAAGAAGCAAGAAGGAGCCTGACTCTGGAGCTCAGTGTTTGGTTCAAGAGTGCTATTTTTTTGGTTTTGCTCCAGGGTCTACTTCTGTCTAACAACTGTTGTAACCAGCCGTGTTAAGCAGAAATTCTCATCTTAATTTCCCAAATGCATCGTTGCGCTCTTCTTTTTGTGCCATAGACATTAAAGAAATTGTTTTAAAAATTGGTGCCTAGACTACACTTCTTGGATGTCACTAATAATCCCCCTCCCTTTCAATAACCTCCCTTTCAGCAGAGTATTCTGCTGTCTCCTTTTGAGTCAGAAAATCTCATCTTTTAATTACTCATAGTAATTCCCAGAGAAAATCTGCAACTCGCTTCAATGGTTCAAATGATTTCTTGCACCCCAAATCAAATGTAAGATCAATAATTGAAGACATAATGCTTTTTATCTTGCCTGCAGCTAAATTATCATGCACACTTAGCAGTTCAGTGCATGCTTTCTTCTGTTGACAAAGACCCCATCTTCACCTCAAGAACAGAGAAAGGTTATTCAAGCACTGAATCTGGGCACAACCAACACCCAGAAAACACCCAGTCAAAGTAACTATTGGATAAGGAGAGACTTCTTTCTACTAGAATTCCCAGATCCTACATATCCTTCTTAGTCTTTTAAAGTCAAGAACTTCAATAACTTAAGTTTACTGAGATGACAGTCGCATAAATGGCAGGCCGTACCACAAACGAGAACAAACAATTAATGATGTAATTGGTCTAGTCTTCCATCAGTTATGGTCAGGCACAAATTGAGGACCGAAATGAGAAGCTGGTTTATAGCAATCAGATTTCTGGAACACTCTTTCTACAAGAATAGCAGGGGGGGAAAACAGTTCTATGTATTTTAAAATAGAATGTGATCTAATTATTGAAAGGACCATGTGACGTCTTATTATTGCATGGGGCTGAAGCTAGTGATGCAGGAGGTCTCTTCCAGACGTGTTACTCCTGTTGTACATCCAGACAAACAATCTGTATGGAAAAATTTCTCTCCTCCAAAGAACATTTAGCTTGATTATAACTTTTGGATGGACCTTAGACCTTCTAGAAAATTGTCAGTGGCTTAATTACTCGGAAAGGTACAGATAAATAAAAGTGGAACTACACATGTAGTTATACTATAGCACTGTGCCAGGCTTCCTGGTAAAATATATGGCTTTGTTATACTGAAGGAGCCTATATGGGAAAACCATAGCCCTGTTAACATAAAAAATGAGCTGAAAAGCCAGACTGGACAAAAATCCAATTGTCAAGCTGTGGCTGGCTGCAGTGGCCCAAGTTTCTCACTTGCAGTTGCATAACAGGCTTTTTGGGTTGCAGTATTCTTGGCAGCCCGAGAAAGAACAGAGACTGTTCAAGTTACACAACTGCAACGTCATTAGTGGCTTCTGAAGAGTGTGCCCAGAGCTGCCCGAGTAAGTTAGCATTACGCTAAAACATAAGCCGCTAGTTACAATCTTCCCTGTTGTGTACACAAGTCAGAATGGGATCGCTGTTTCTCATCCAGCCCGTCCTGGTGAGCTGTGGGAGCACTGCCTTGCCTGCCCCAGCATGGGGCCACCGGCAGCCCCACACCTCTGTTCACCCGCCCAGCCGATAGCACCTTTCAAGAGCTGAAAGCCTGAAAAAGCATTACTCATTCATTTTTATCTCTCATTTTTAGCAAGGTCAAGAGCCTTCCTCAGAAACTAGTATATTCAAATGCCAGTTATGCCAGAGCAAACCTGCAGCCTTTTCACTGAGCAACTTGCTCTCTGATCTGTGCTGAGTTTTTCAGTCCCTCACTGACTTTTAAATAAGACCTCTGACTTTGTTACTGTGCTAATTTTCTCATTTGCTGCATTCTCTTTTGCTGTACTGATCAGCTTTACTGATCATACCCATTTACTTAAGAAATCAGACTTAGTCACTCACCTTAAAGCATGCTAAAACCATTTATTCATTTATTAGAAGCACTTTCAACTAGCAATTTCCTGAGCAAGGAGATATTATTCTTTAAAGCACTCAGTAGTGCTAACTGATATGTAAAACCATGAACTGGTATTTTCAATCTTGTTCCTCTGCTGTTATATCATCAAATATGTTAAATCTTTTTTTTTTTTTTTTTTTTTTTTTTTAATATAGCACCACTCTTTTCTCACACTGCAATAGGATATGAGGAGGCATCACAACACCTCATGGTCAGCTCAAGCTTGTATTTTTAAAATAATCAATTGCTATGTGAAGTACAATATTAACTTAAGTCCCCAGTTAGAACTCTGGTGGTTTTGGTACTGTCCAAAAACCATCACAGAACTGAATTAAATGTCTTCTTTGGTTACCTCCTTTTTTCCCCTTTCTTTTTCTTTTTTAACTGCAGCAGCTCATCCCTAAGGAGAAATTACATAAGATATGAGATCAAAATATCAAATGATTTTTTAATAATGCAAAATTTTAAAAGTCATTTGACTTTTTTCAAAGAAAGTCATGTCATGCTTTTGCCCAGGCATGTACTCTTTAAACTATCTAAGGGTCTCAATAGCTTCAGGACAGGATTTTTTCTATTGACTTTAATCATGGTTGTACAGTATTAGAGAAAAATAGAAGGTGTCTAAGCTATGAAGAACACAGAGATGACAAGTGAAGTAAAACATGTAGCACTGGTACGAGCATCTGTGAGATGTCTCGCATTCCTACTGCCAGAGCATGGGCTCCCTTTCTGACTTGTCCCTTCGCTGGATAAAGCTGTAACGTCTGAATTCATCCCCAGTTTGGGAGTAAAGGCTACCCTTTCCCACCTTCCTGAAAATCAGTAACTTAGAAATATTCTAAAACTATCAAGGAACGTTTTGATCAAGTGGATGAGATTTTCCAAAAGAGAACTTTGAAGTGTCCAGTCTCATTAAATCATTTTCCAGGAGGAAGGATTGCCTCCTTGGGAAAGGCAGCCCCTTTTACAACATCTCAGAGAACCAACCCAAACCTAACACACTTGAAACACCAAGATTTAATATTTACTTAATATGTTTTTCAATTTACTTTTCTTTCTTTTCTTTTCCCCTTCTGAATATTTGGTCAGAAACCCCACTGCAAATCAAATGCTTTCTATTGCTCCTCTTCTGTCACATCACTAAAAATCTACATTCTAGAAAGAGAAGGCATAAGGCATTTCATTTTGACATTTGTGGTTTCTGAAATCACTGACATAAGGGAAAACATTTTCACTTAAAGTAGTCAAAAAGATAACTGACCTTTCACTTGTGCTGACCAAATGTATTATGTGCCATTCAATCACTGGTATCTATCATTCTTAATTAGCATCTACACAATAAAATAGCTCTGTTCAGAAGTGTATTAATTACTGCTTTATGACTCTGCTTCCTATTATCTTGGCTGTACAGCAGCAACCATAAAAAGCCCAGCCTTTTCCAGCACAAAGGGGCAGTATGTTTTATGTGTGATTCATGAAAGTTTCATTAATATTTAAGTTCATGTGGTTTAGAGGAGCAGAAGGGAATGAGCTGTTTGTTCTTACTTCACGCCCAGAGGATTTAGTCCAATTTTCAGGACAGTATGGATTGCGCAGGGTGATAGGGCAGAAAATCTGCTTTGTATATATCCTTTCATTCATACTGCGAGCCACAAACCAAAATAAAACCATGAAAAATTTGTGAATTCAAAATTTAGTGTTCTGATACAGGAATCTAACGGAGGAGAAATCAAAGAAAACATCCTTCCTTTGAACCACCAGCATTTGATAGAGAACAACCATCTACCATATTTTTTTGTATTTAAATTAATGTGGGTTTTTTCCTTTTTTAAGGATGTTGCAGTTCAAAGGACAGAGTGATAATAAACGAGCATTTGGTATAATATCTCTTGTGACATGTCATTTGAGACTCTGCATCTCACACCCAAAGTTTAGAAATATAATCTATCTGAATAAACTGGCTGCAAGCTGAAACTAGAAATAAGGATTCATTTAGTCTTTTATTTCACAGACCTGTCTGGGGCAAAGTGCATGACGATCGCTCAAAGGAAAAACAAAAGGAGCAGAAAGACGAAATAATGAAAGAGAAAAAAAAAAAAAAAAACTTGCATAGCAGCAGATAGACATAGAAATTTGTAAACAGAAAATGTTTTTCCTGCACACGTTACTATTAATATACACATAAAGACTTTTAACTTAAAGCTACAAAAAAATCAGTGCATCGGGCTTGTCCATATTCAGACCTGCTCAGCAGCTCTGGCTGGCTGAGCAGATCCCCCTGCACACTGGGCCTCGCTTTCCAGAGGGAAATCCCATCGGCACCAATAGGCAGGTTGTGCTCTGAGCGAGTGCAGAGCGGGCAGGAGAGATTCACATCCCCGAGATCAGAGGAGGCCACAGCTCTAAGTTTTCGTTCAAGAAAGAAGGGATCAAGTACCTTTGCCAACTGTCTACTTCACGTGCTGCTTTCTTCCTACACACTCATCTTTATTATAGAAAATATCATGACATTATACAGAGAATATCAAAAGTGTAACCAAAAGTTTTGAATTGGCAAATGTTTAAGTTTGGCCTTATGATTACACAGCAGACATACCGAAGGGAGAATAAAGTTTCAGAATGTGAAACAGGAAGATGGTCACTGCAAAGTTGAGTCAATTGAAATAAAGTGGAAGCCTTTTATGCCAGTCCTGGATTTTTTTTAACATTAACTGACTAAAGAACCAATGAGATCATCAACCCGTTAATATGCAATAAGATAAGATTCATCAGCACTGTAGCCAAGAAAATTCAGGCTGGTATTATAAAACAGTAGTTTATACAAGGAATCAGAGGGCTCCCACCTCCTAAAATGATAAATCACAGGAAAAAACCCAAAAATCAGCTCCACCTGTCCTGCAGTTTGGAGGCAAAAGAGAAACTGAGCGCAATATGGATGCTGCTTTAGCAAGACGAAGATTTCATTGTTCATTTTCAGAAATGTCAAAGATTAATTGAATTTATGGTTGGAAAGGACATGTTGTAGAGCACAGGCCATTAAACTTCAACTCATTGCTGCTGGATTGAACCTAATAATTTGTATTAGGCTACAGCTTTTTCTGTTGGGCTAAAACAGTCCTATAAAGAGACAGCCCATCCTGATTTGGATAAACCAAGAGACCCCACAGGCAATTTCTCCCAGCTGTTGTTCTCTAATCTGAATTTATAAGACTTCAGCTTCTAGACATTAGTTTCCCCTATGCTTTTCTTAGTTGGAAAAAGATGCTTTTTAGCACTTCGCATTTTCTCCTCAGGAACATCCTATATAGGGAAACCAAATAATCTCTGAAGTTTTCTTTTTTCCTACAAGCTAGAAGGGCTGAACTGTAAAATACACCCAAATGTAGGACTGTATTGTACATATTCTTTGTTCAATTCCTATTTAATATGCTTTTACTACATCCTGAAGTCCAGGACTGACTTCACTCATGCAGTAGTAATCTTGCAGTTATTTTGAATGCCCAGTGAAAATGATTACTAGTATTGGACCTGTAATTAGTGTTGGTGTGTTTATCCTCTAACCATTTCTAATCAGCTGTGACTTCCCACTAATGACAACTTTTTGAGGTTTGTCAGTTAAGCACTTCTTAGTCCATTTAACTGTGTATGTTACTGGTATTTTATAAATACTAAATTTTAATGCAAATATATGGTAAATCAGATACCCCTAGCAAATCTAAGCTTTTGTCTGTGCAAATTTTCCTAAATGTGAAAAATACTTGTTATAAACATCTAATACACAAGCTTAAATACTTTTCTTCTCTGATTTCTACACCTCTGTGAAAAATAAACTCAGGTAGGACCTAGCATTCTTCTTAGTGAGAGGTACAAGGCTCAAAATGTTACCTTTGGATCAGTGTTCTCCTTAAACCATGTGAGTAATGCTCAGTCAACTGGAAAACCATTCTGGTTCATGAAATATGTATAAAGACTATTACATCAATACACATGATATAACAAAAGAAGATATTCTAAATATATCCATTCTGCAATTAGTTTACTCCTGGTGAGACATGGAGATGAAATTTGGTATTAAAATGACAACTAAGAGGAAAAACTTTTTTCGTCATGTGTCAGGAGAATTTATATAATTTGTATTTGTTCTGCTACTTAAGGAAATAAGTTTTCTCTAATACCTGTTCTCACACAGGTCTTTTTATTCTTCTAAGTTTTGAAATTTGACTCCTGTTTTGATTTTGATTTTTTTTTTTTAATTTGCTAATAGAAATTATTCTTCAAAAGAATTCGTCTATCAAGTTTAAATGGTAACACATACTGCACTTTTCAGAAGTTATATACACAGACAAATAACATAAGAATGAGACAGTATTAGCAGGAAACAAATCTGAAATCAGCTGTATGTTAAAACGTTGGAGGAATAATGAAATTACCAAAGATCTCTTGTGTACTGAGTGATTAACAAACTATAATCTGGGTACAGACAGATTGTCTGCTTGGCCATACGTGTGCCTACCTGTTATGTTTAGCTAAACATTAGGAGCTACTTTCCACTTACCTGAAACACAAAACCCACCAAACAAAGCAGTAAATCCTTTATACACTAGTAAAAGCTATTACTAACAAAAGCTATTGTGTGATTTAGAAAAATTGAATCTTTATTCTTCATTTATTGTTCTAAACCTTCAATTAATGTTACAGATACCTAAAAGCCAGACTCTGATCACATGACAACCAAAGGAGTTAATCTGACACCAATAACCCTATCAAGTCAAAATGGATGAATCAATATAATAGCTCATCTCTTCTCAAACCAGAAGAAAACTATTGATATGAAAAGAAAGTTACTAGTTGCATTTACAGGTGAAACATGGCTAAGATCAAAAAAGAGAGCTCATACAGGTTAAGTTCAAAGTAATAGCTGGATGTCTTCATTAAACACTTGACCTCACACATCAACATTTCCAGACTATCTGATGGCATTATTCTGCTCAAAATAGAGTCAGCTTTCATTATTGCTATTACTATTACTATAACTATTGCTATTATTATTATTTTATTTTCTAGATGCCGCAGTAATTTTCTTCAGACAGTTATAAATTTGTTTGTGCAGTGCATAGGTTGTTGCTGCTCTTTTTCTACAGATCATGGGTAGAAATATACTGGAGATCTGGTAAAATAATAGGCAGCAACTTCAACCTTTACCCAAGATACTACAGTCAAGGGTTTACATGAAATTGAGGCCTGATCCTATAAACATATTTGGTAAAGAGAAGAGTTTGCTACTTCAAGCACTCCCCCTGATTTCAACATGATGATTTAAGGTCTTTGCTTGGTCAACTCAATCCTTTGGGCGTTGTTCTTTGTTTTCCATTACACAAAAATAAGTGAATAACTATTTCAAATGCCCTTACAGCCAAGGGACGCAACAACAGGGTGAAAGAGAAATTGGTATGAGAAATGTCTTGCAGATTATTTTGCACATTATTTGGGGTGCCATTCTAGTTACTAAAACATGAGTGGAGCACCTAGAGAAGGCACAGTTATATCTTCCAAAGAGAAATCAGGTGTGCCAGTAGGTACCTCTGGAATCTGTCCAGGAGAAAATGAAAGGCAGAGATCTGCCACTTTCCATCTCCAGCTAATGTCAGGTTCTGCAACCTTATCTGTAGGAAAGCTGGGGCTGTTTTAAGAAGATCCAAGGAACTTTCTTCCCTGAAAATGGGTCAATCAAGAGGAGAACATTGGTGGACATCTCACAAGATTGGCCTTAAAAGGTCCATGAGACTGTGAGCATGTCCTGGCATGTTCGTGTCCTCCTTTTCCATGTATTTCTCTTGCATGGTCATAACACAAACACAGCAAAACTGGCAGCAGTTGTAGTACCAGCTCTTCTATGGAGATGGCCCAGAGGAAGTACATTAGGTACACTGGTAAATTTAAGCCTCTCCTATCTCAGCCTTGTGCAAAAAACTGTAAAATCAAAAGAAAAAAAAAAAAAAACACATCAAAATAATAAATATAAAAGACAGTGGCAAGGAAACATGTAAGGCAGACAGCTATCTTATATAATGCACCTCTTCTTATACCAAGACCCCTCCTTATTCAACACTTAGATGTGCTTAGTTGCAGATGGCAGAAACAACCTCCATAACAAACGAGCTTAGTGTGAAGGCACAAAACACCTCCCTCTTCCTGAACGTGTCTCTCCTCAGTCTACATTTAGAGCAAGGAGGAAGTTTTACATGGGAAAATGTAAATGATTTACAAAGAAAACTGCTGACGTTGGAATAAACAGTTGCCCTGAAGGACCTTCTCTAGCTCTGGCCAGGGAGGCTTTGGAAAAGAAATGGAGTTGCCACACTTTACTTTCATTGCCCCAGGTAGAGCCTGAAGATGCTGCCTTCATTGGTTAGCGCTCCAGAAAGAGATGAAGTTTCTCCACACCAAGCTTTCTTGCCAATCTCCTCTGAGGAAAAATTCCCCTCTAACACCAGATCTAGAGATTAGTTCAATTGTGTGCATGGGAATGAATACTATTACCCTGTTTTCTAACAGCAATTCCTAGGACACCCTCTGTAGACCCCTCTCTCCCGGTCCCACCCACACCCCCACCCAAATAAAAAAAAAACCTGAAAGTTTCCTTTGTTCTGTAATTCCCAGTTAAAGACATAATCCATCTTTTATGCCATAAGTGATTGACACAGAGAGGAATCTTACACCACAAACTGAAGCTTATAGCCTAAATAGTCCTGGTAATAAAAATGAAAGCCAAGGATGTATTAGCAGAATTTATTTCTAAATAAGTTCTTTCCAAAGCTTTCTGTCAGCCATTTAAAGCAATATTTTGGGGTCATCCATGACCCACATTTCTTTAGTTGTGTCACATGCATATATCTTCTTTTTGTCTTTTTTCAACCTTATAATGTAAGAGCTAACTCCTTGGAGAAGACAAGAAACAGTGCAGCGAATGGCACATTGCACCTCTTCCAATGTGACTATTTGTAAGCCCTAAGTGAATGTTTAGAATTGTTCTGTTTAATGTTTTAAGCTGGTGACTGCCATGGTTAAAAAAAAATAAAATAAATGTTGGATTAAGAACAAATTCTGATTTGTGACTGTAAGATAATTTATAATGAACACTGTGGGAAGCACACCAGGCATGCATACCTGAGATGACACCCACCGGCCAGTCCTGATGATTGCAAAGTAACCTGTGAACATCCTTTTGAATGGAGATTGCATTTGGGAGATGGCAGAGAGAGGACGTAAGTACAGAAATTATTGATGGCCTCCTTGTGCTGATCCTGTCTCATGCTTTATCCTATTTATACTTAATTATACAAGCAGCTCCCCCAGTTGGTAGCTGAAAAGAAAGTGATTCGCACACATGCCTCTGGCAGCTGAGGACCACAGCTCATTTCATCTTTTGATTGCCCATATTTTTGTTTATTCAAAAGTCTCCATAGCTGAAGTCTACAAAAGAAGTTGATTGAACCCATTCCTTCAACACTCTGACCTAGCCCAAACAATAAAACTGCATCCACCACAGTAGCTGAATTTCCAGTTCACCCCATGCCAGCAGTCTAGGAAGGTTTAAGTGAATGTACAGTTTGCAGGCTTAGGCAGTCCTGGAAAACAGATGGACTGGGTTGGTGTCTAGGACTTCAAGGGAAACCCAATAGAGGAAGACTACACTAATTTTTGAAAAGCTCTTTAAAAGGAATGACTGCCATCTGTGCATGGAAGAGGCAAGTCACCAGGTCAGTCTCCCAGCCAGAACACATTAGAGGAGCTTCACTGATTTCAGCAGAGCTATGTCATGCTGTACGATGGGAGATGAGTCTCACATTGCAGTTCCACACAAAGTAACTTGCTGACTCCTTCAGTAGTAGGCTGGAAAACTACACTGCTCTCTCAGAATTTTACAGCGTAATTGACACTTGATGTTTTGTGACACTCATTTTGCAGAACTCACTGATTTACTCACTTTGACATTATGTTTCTAATGACTTTGCTAATGACTGAACCTCCAACCTCTCCTCAATATAGAATGTTCTACACTTGCTTCAAAACGTTAACACAAACTCCGTTGCCAAGTAGGATATTGGCAGCGCTTAGACGTGATTCCATTAATTTCAAAATTGTATTCTTTTTTACAATGAGCCACTTTCTGTATATCAGAAGTCAGTTGGAGAAACGTAACGAGACAGAAACCAGTTTATTTCAAGCCACAGATGTTTAGCTTTTGCCTTGCTTATATTTCATGGAGAACATGACAGGCTTGCTAGGTGCAGAGCTAAGATCAGACATGCTCTACAAGCCTTTGTAGCACAGAAGTTAGATTTTGTCAGATGAAAGAGGTCTTGCTGCTTTCAGTAACACAGAAAACCCTGTAAAAATGAGTTCCATACAGTGAATTATTCCTCACAAGGTAACTTTTCATGATTTACTTCTTTCCACCATAATTCATAAAGGCTCAAGCCCTTCTAGTCTGCAGAGCTGCAAACTGTGGTGATCTTGATGTTAACCATCATTGAGTCTTCTCACCTTCTACCACAATAACCAGAAATTGGACATAGAACTGGCTACAATTAAAAAAAAAAGAATGGCATGAAAGTTGTATGAGTAGCTTACAACATATCATGCTGTTCTGTTTTGTTTTCTGACTTTTGAGAAAAATATATGTACCTCCTTCTGAATAAGAAACATCATCTCTAACCCTCCATAAAACTCTGAGATGTCCATTTACATGGAAAAGAGTTGTGCCATAGCAAGGAGACCTAGGTTAGATTTTTTTGTTACTTAAACCAAAGAATTTTTCACTCCATAGTCCAGAAATAAATTTATCACAAAGGAATGACTGCATTTCTAAGTGAACATAAAAGGATAAATTCTTAATGTAAGTCAAGTAAAGAAAGAAAATACAAACAGAGGATTTTTCCAAAAATATATTTTGAAAGGTTTTGGATTAATCTGAAAAGTATAAACCAATTATCAGAAACTGATGTATCATCTCTCTCACTCACTTTTTCTATTTATAATAAATTTCATAATTTTAAAAGAAAAAAAACAAATGGTTCTTTTGTCACTCAGTGCTTTCAGAATTCCAAAGCAATATATGAAAGCACTACTTTTCTTTTTTAATAAAGTAAAATTACCTTAATCTGAAAATCCTCAGAGCAACAAGAATATTATTTTTCATCACTACAAACCAATGCAACTGCTTCCCAGTTTTTAAGAACTACAGTTAGATTTTAACTTGAAAATCCAAGCACTCCTCCTGTTTTTAAATCCATTAATTACACTGTTCAGCTACATAGTGGTGCTGGCATGGAGCATAACTGTTAGATATTGAACCTGAAATAATTTCCATTTACTGTAACATTCATTATCCACTGTGCAGAATTCAAAGATGAGTGCAGGAATTTAAGAAAAAGATGTGACTGTTAAAAAAAATCAGTACAGTTTTCAAGAGAGTTTGCTATCTCTCCAATAGTGAATACTGAGAAGTCCTGGAAACAAAACTGTAATCATTTTATTCTTGTTAACTAACAGCTTTAGCACAGACACTTATTCATGCTCAACAGTTTTCAAATAAGTACTGAAATTTTTGTAAGTGGACTGTGGCTTCTAAGGTGACAACCTGAAAGAAGGAAACCCAAGCCCTGCATACTGCAGATGACTTTCCATCATCATCTCCAAAGCTGATGACTCCTCTTTTACTATCTAGTTTCTAACATGGAAGGGGAAGAGGGAGAAGAGGAAGACTGACAATCTGTGCCACAGCAAGAGAGCTGTTAAACACAGTGCCACAGGAATTGTTTCTGCCTTTCATATTCAAGGTACACTAGCATGCTTTCCAAGTAATGAATTACTTCTCGTCCGCAGGCAAAGTGAAGAACTGGTATGAATCTCTTGTGTGTATGTAGGACACTGAAGCCTGTTTAAGAATTTAGTTTTGCAATTTACAGAACATCTCTGGTGATTTCAAGGGGATATTAAGACATGTAGATCATTGTGAAGATCATAAAAAGACAACACAGGTACAAGAGGTGAGAAGTTACCCATAGCACTATGATTTCTTTAGTACAGCTTGAATAAGCACCAGAAGATGATATAAAGAGCTCTCATTTATTTGTGCCACCATAGTGCTGGCCATCTCAGACAGCGCAGTCAGCATCCCACCAAACAGGATGATGAGTTCTTATGGTACAGGTAACTTTTACTTTCTGTCACTTTTTGTGATACTTCCTGGATGTTTCATTATAGTAGTGCTTATGCTAATTAAAAATAAAGTCTTCTCATAAGCTGTTCAAGCTTGTGAATCAGTCTGAGATTTGTTTCTAGCTCTTCCACTGCCTGTATGCATGGCTTTCAGTCTTTTAGTTACGTCCATTTCCATGGCTGGGCAAAACAACTCACCCGACTTCCCACAAACATTGCCTAATTTCATTGCCTGCCTCCTTCTGGTCCCCAAAAGACATTGCCTACTTGACAAAGCTGTTTGGTAATGGTTTCAGTAACAGGTAGCCTCTACCAATGCACAGGACTTTCACCAGGTGCCAGAGATGAGCGTGGCCAGCTTCAGAGGAGCTGCTCACACCATGCTTCATTCCACTACATTTGGCAGTGAACAATTTAAGTCTAACCATACTTATATTTAAGCAGCCTTTTAAAAACTTTTTTCCCATTCAATATTTCAGTCCAGAATAAACCACCAGCCTTACTCATCACTTACATTTTACTACCTTCTGTATTTGCAGTCAAATAACAAGGGTATACTACAAAGAATAAAATCACTTCCACTGCCCATTAAGGAAACTGGAATTAATTCCACTGATTTGCACTCAAGCATCTTTAATTAAAAGATCATAAGCATTTAAGTGGCTTTGATTTCTTCTTCTAATGTCCTCCTCAATTATTTAGTGTACTCACCTTCGCACATCTGTGCACATTTTTCTATTAGACAAATATAAAATACAAATGCTGTTGCACTTTTGAGTATTTCCTACTGCAGCACAAATGTTATTAACCCCTTATTCAACTTCTGCAAGTATACATATCAGTCAGTCCAATGAGGCTACACAATGCTAAGACAGACTGAACATGCAGAATGTATCTACGAAGATATTTGAGCATTTGAAATGCTCTTTACCAATGTGATACCTGAATAAACACAAGAAAGTCTGGGATATTTTCCCTCCATGTGCAAGTATTTGCAGGACCTTGTGTCCTTAAGGTGTGAATACTCCCCTCTATGCTGGAAAGCTCCAGAAAGAACCCTCCAGTCTGTCCTAAAGGTTAATTGGAAGCAATCCTCCAATTGTATTTTCCTTCTTATATAATTTACAGAAGATAAACAACAGCTAAAACTTTCCTGTATGTCTATTTACATTATTTGTTTTAAACAACGAGAGGTACAAAGCATTTGCAATATGTGCTATGCAATGTAATGCCTCTATGTACTTCTTGAGTTTCCTTTCATAAGCATTTCTCCAATTTCATGCTATACAAGAACACATATTTATCCAGGTTACGGAATGGCTCATTTCTATCCCTAAAGTAAAAAAAAAAAAAAAAAAAAAAAAATCTAAACTGGTAATCACATTCACCTATCTGAAATGTTAATCCAGGACTGTAGTATGTCTGTTCTATAACAAAAGATCTCTGAAAACCCTTAAAAAGTAAAGCCAGAGTTCTCAAATGTACCAAGTTAATAGAGTAAAACCGGGTCACCACAGTATTTATTGTAAACAACCATCTTCTGAAGACGGTAAATCAATATCTATGTGCAAACAAAGGGGTTGCGTGGAAAACGTTACAGAGAAGTGAGCCCCCTTTCACTACAGAAGGCTGGAAGATCTTCATCTCTTTTCTTTTTAGTGTGGATAATTTTATTTAAAAGAGCATGTGTGCTTGCATCTGCACAGAAGCTGAAAAACTAACCATGAAGGGTTCTGGATGGTAAATTACACAAGACTTGTTTCCAAATGAAGGAAGAAGTTATATTCCTTAATATCTCCTCTTGGAGGGATGGGATAGATAGAGAGGACGAAGGAAGGATTTGCTTATGTTTTGAAAAAAAAGAAAAAACCCTAGAAAATAGGGCTTGCTGCAGTTTCCTTCGTTTCAGCAGAAGCTGAAGCTTTAGCAAGAGCTAAGGACCACATACAGTGCTACTTTATTGAATAAAAATCCTAGCTATTTCACTCATATTGCAGAATCAAATCAAAAGGAGTAAAACATTGAATTAAAATACACAACCATCCCTTCAAATACAAGAATCCCATGATGAAACACATTAACCTACCACAGATGTGCACAGATAGTGCCCGAGAGTTTCCTTAAGACCATCACTGGTCAAGAAATGCAGTGCTGAGCATCACGCTATTCTTCTAAACTGTTCGTGTGACGAAAAACACCCTTCGGATATCACTACTCCCATTAGGTGTCCCAACTGTACCTTGGAAGTCCAAGAAATGAGGACAAAAGCATCACTCCTGGAACATCCCATTCCACTTTTGGCACTTTGGTTCCAGAATCAGAGAGACAAAGAGGAGACCTAGCTCTCCTGCAACATGGACTGTCATTTTCACAATAACAAGTAGTCTTTGTGTTAAATACACCATTAAGATGACAAGACAGATAGGAAGATATGTTATTATTTCAGTCAGACTAGCCACAGGGAGAAAACCTACACTTTAGATTGCATTGTGTAAAGCATTCCTTTTAAAATAAATGCATAAATAAAAGCAGAGATTATGAAGCATTCATTGCAAAGACCTTATATTGTCTGAATTCATGAATTTTCTGCAGACAAGACTCTCATCTCCCTCAGGCATTAAGCAAAATTAAACTTTGGTATTTCAAAGGATGACTATTGGATTATACACCATTTTTCCCAGTGGAATGCCCGATGAGGCGGTTCTTTTCTCTTTTTTTTTTAAAGTGCTTTAAAAATTAGGCAAAATTGCATTAATTGGAAATAGATTCATTGAAATTAGACTGATTAAATAGGACATTGACATTTCTATTACTTTGTTTTCTAGATTGGTTGTCTACCCAGTGAAAGTCACCATATGTAATCTGAAAAGCACTGTTAGCCAGTATCTTGAGATCAAAGTAAAGATCCGATTCTTTTCCTTGGCCTTAAGTGACAGCTGTCACTTCCACACCATTCTGACCAGTATTATTCCTGTTTTCATGACAAAGAATTTATTCTGCATTGATCAAGATTTCAGTTATAATAGAAAGTGATCTAGAAGTGACTCTTGGGTCAAAATGCATTCCCAAAACCAATTGTAAGTCTTTCAGAAGTTTTGAAGGATAAAGATGAGATCCAAGCAAAAATCCTCCAATAAACTTGACAGACAAATTAAGAAGTAAATAAATCTATATACATATAAACATTTTTTTTGTACCTTAAACCCCTTTTTTTCCTACTTTGTATTATGTGGTAGGATTATCTTTTTTTTTTAACAGTAAAAGGATCAGTAGTGTAAACTGTTGAGCTTTTGCCCTGCTACACAACCAGTATATGTTTTAGAGTAGCTTATTATTATACCCAGATTTATTAACCATTTCTTTTGATGTGACAGATGATTACTTAGCAGTAACAGGTGCCAAGTGGGCAGAAATCTAGTGAGTAAAGCTGAGTAAGAAAATACAGAGGCCAAGACTGCACTGCAATTCTGAAGCTGTTCTATTGTCAACCTTCAATTCGTTGCCTGTCACCTTGCCCAGGTGCCAATCTAAACCAAGTCTCTCCTGATGTTTATTTTATCACTTCCTCCATTGGTTTACATGAGATGCTTATCCAAGCTGAGCAAAACTACTTTCCCCTGATGCCCTTTGCACTTTTGTGCATATTCATCCACCTTAAAAATGCTCCTCCTTTGCCTCTGCAGAACCTGCAAGCAGTACACCTAGAAGGAGAAGAGGAGAACACATCTAAGCAAGGGTATAAGAGAAGAGGAAAAATGCCAGACAGGATGAGGCTTTGCAGCAGGAATAGCCTTGATGTCTGCTTGAAAGACTCCAAAAGACTCTACAGCACCAGGAAATACTGTGCTCTTTCCTGCAAATATCTTGACTGTAGAACTAGAGCCTGCTGAGAAACTGTGAAGAACAACGTGCATGCTTCTCAGAGTCTCTATAATAATCACTACCATGATTTTCCCAGGATAAGCCTGCAATCATTTAAAAATATCCATTATGAAAATCAGTGAGCCGCAGTGAGACAGCCTCATTACCACCCATGATGTAGGCTGCTCCATGCCACCATTCAGCATGACACACATTATATACATGTAGTTGGCCTATCATCCACACCCTGCTGCTGAGTTGAAAAATGCCCAATGCCAACATTTTACCATGCCAGTGGAAATACATTTCCTTGGCTCATCTCCACGTTACGCAATCTCATAAAGTGGCTTAAAAAAAGAGTTCAGGATAGCGGGGTGATTTAAAGAAGGTGATTGATACTGCTAACACTGAAGATGAGAGATGGCGGAAGAATAGATTTAAAAAAAATAAACGTTTTGCTTGAAATCACTTACATATGTTTCAAATGCAGGCATCAATATAATTATTTTCTGTTAACTGTTCACACTGATATAAGTTTTAATACTACGTTTTTCACTGTTCAAAACTTCCTTGCAAGTTAAACGGAGTTAGATATATGAAATATATGTGAGCCCTGTCTATCAATGAGTAATCAAATATATTACTTTATTTCTCAAATACATGAGATTATTTTCATACATTTTTAATGCTCTTATTAACTGTCAGTTATTGACACTTTTTTTCTTTTTTTTTTTTTTTTTTGTCTGCATTCAAACTATTATTTCTAGGAGATGGGTTTCAAGTGCCAACTCTTAAAGCTCAAGCAAGGAATTAATTTCTGACGAAGATATGGGAAAGTAAGCCTCTCCTGTATTTCTCCTTGCCTGCAGCTAGACAGCAGTAGAGCTAGTGTAGTTTACAATAGTCCTAACAAATACTGGTAGTTTCTCCAGTTTCTCCAGGGCTCGTTGTTTTTTATAACCCTACACACGAAAATGATCCAAAATGCAGGACAGACTGGGGTCCCTGTGCAGCTGCCTTCACCCACCCCTCCTCCCTGCACTGACGCAGGTTCCCGCAGGCCAGCGCTTCGCTGCGGAGGGGAGCGGGATTAGCTCCTTCCCTACCAAAAGGCAAAGATCCTTTTTGTTAAAAGGGAGTGATTTCACAGCATAACGTCACTGGGGTAGCATAAAGCAGCAACACGTCCAAAATTAAACACCAAACTTGAGAAAAAACCCAACATTTCAGATATCTCTCACAGGAGATTTTTCCCAGCCTACTCCTCGCCTGCCCAAAAACCCCCATATTCTATCATTTCATTAACAAAGCCAAGGAGCTCATGCTGTGGCATCTCATAGGAGGGCACTGGAGTTAACAATGCGAGTATGAGCTCCAGTGGCCATGGCAACAGTAGCTAATTCTTCTTCCCAATCAGGGTGGCAATTCTCTCCCATGGCTTGAATCAGTTACAAAACAAAATACTCTCAAAGACCTTTCAGAGCCAATAGCCTCGCAGCTAATCTGCTAATAGGAAATAATCTGCAGCTAATATACACATTCCAGGGCAGCAGTGTGTTTTCTTAATACTTTGTTACATGGGCCTCTTTCCAAAGAAAGCATAGCAAAGAATAGAAAACAGACATTCATTAAAAATAGTATAATACTACCTGGCCACTACTAATGCCTGAAACGTGCTGCAACTTGCATGGCTCTTAACTAGTGATTTGGAGTGACAGCACTAGATAGACTGAACACAATGCAATTAGATCAAAAAAGTTACATACAGTATTAGTTAGCAGCTAGTTCATGTGAAAAATCAGACTTGAAATGATTTCCACATTTCTCCCTTTCATTTGGCCTAAATTAAAGCATCTGTTAACAAAAGCACTGAGTTAATTAGTATGTGCATCAGTAATACACAGCCTAGACGGATGTAAGAAAACAGATATTAATAAATATACACTTACAGCATACTCATCTGTGTGATATGAGTTTAGACATACATTCTCCTGCCTGGCTTAAACACATGAGTAAACAGCAAATGGGCAGCGGGTGAGAAAGGAGTGCTGAAAAACTAGCAATGAATCACCGATTCTGCATCAGTCATGTCAGGAACACTTCACAGCGTGGCTTAGCTTGAATTTACTAAGGGTAGGACTGCACTTCTGAAAACCTGAGTGTATTAAGGTCTGGTCCTTTGTTGTGTGCAGGCACAAAGGCAAGGTGAGCTCCAACCCTCTTGGGACATACAAGTTGTCATCTTGTACATGTAATTAAAACACACTCAGAGACGCAGCACTACTGTTGGATTAAGAAGAGAATTAGACTCCCATCCCTAGTAAATCCGAATGCTGCCAATGGAGATGGGTGTTACAGGAGATAACTCTCCCTCTCCCAGCTTCAAAATCATCTTTGCTCCCTACATCCAAACCACCACATCTGCATCACCGGTATAGTCCATGTATAACCAAAAATATCTCGATTCTCAGGTACGTTTACACTTTTCTTTCTTTTTCCCCTAGAGTGGTAAAACCAAGGAGACCTGGTCATTTCAGGCCACTGCACAGGCATCAAACAGAATTAAAAGGCTGACTGCAGATTCTGGGGAAGACTGAGAAAGACAGCAGTGATTAATATGTCGTTCAGTGCAGTGCAACTGAATGTCTTCAACTATCTGGTAGGATTGTGGAGGCATCTCTCCTTTGGGCTACCAAAACGTTACATTTCTAGCCCTTTCTGTTAACTTCTGAAACTTTCATTAATCAGGGTGACATTTCATAGATTTTCTCTTGTTCCTAAGATGACTACTCTTCTGTAATTTTAAGCTGTAACACATACAAACTCTGTGTCTATTTTTAAAATAAAAGCTGTTTTCTTTTAAATGAACAGAACTAGAAATGTATCTCTCCATTATGATCTTATTTTTATTGTATTAAAAACTGCTTTAGTACTGAAATGTGAAAAGAAAGGCAACTAAATGTAAAAAGCAAACAATAGCAGCAACAACACTTTTCAAATGTTCGATTAAGAACAATTATGGAACTACCCAAGTCAAAGGCCTCTGAAAAATGGCAGTTCTCACAGTACAAAAATACAAGGGATACAGTTTAAGTAACATTCAGAGCATTGCTAATAGGGAAAGACCTCCACATCTGTGGTCACCTCCTTTACAGGGAATTGCTTTTGTCTCTATCTCAAGATTTTGTGTCATGTAATCCATTTCTAACGGGCGTGCCATTCCCCAGGTAAATTAGATGGTTTATGAGAACGAGTGAAAATTGGTCACTTATAGATATGTTTCTAATGGTTGACAGTGAGCTCCTCTTGCACTTGGGGCATTTATAAGAGCTGCTTCCTGCACAAGTTCTCTTTGAAGTCATCTCAGGACCTCCTGCTGCACACCCTGGGGCAGAAAGCTCACATGGCAGCCTGTTTCCCTGAAACTCCCAGGAACTTTATCTCTGCACATCTGTAAAATCTGGCTGAAACAGACTGAAATGCTGAGAAGTTGCTGGGTAAGGGCAGGAGGAGCAGAATACATACATTCTGCAGAGTACAGATACATACAAACACCCTTCTCTCCATAAATGCAAGAACATGATTGTATAAAGCCGTGTTACAATGTATACAAGCTCAATGCACAGTGATAAATCAAATTTTGCTTGACCTTGCTCAGAACAAGTGGTTTTGCTGCTGTTCTGCAGTTTACATGTCAGCATTTTGTGTTTGGTGACAGCGGTTTTACACAAACTGATGAACTGCACAATTTACCTTTTTGTTTGTTTGTTTATTTTATCCTGGTACTGAGGTTCAATCCCATCCACTGTTAAAACAGCCTGACTCATTCTGAGCGCACTCTGAAGAGAGAATGGGATTTCAACAGTGGTCAGCACCAACCTACTTCTGCTCTCTAGCCATTGGCACAGTAAGTAAATGCTCCTTGATTTTGATGGAGAAACACAAACAGGTCATTGCTGAGGGCTCTTGAAATTCCACCAGAATCTCTAACAGGTTGAACATGCTGCAGTCTCACTGCTGTTTATCCCTAACAAATCCAGAGTGTGCTATCTGTTTATCTTGATATATATTTGAACAAGTTGCTTGAAAGAAAATTGTGCAAATAGGCATAAAGGGAAAAAAAAACCACCTTTTTATCCTATTCTGATGTTCCCCCAGTTCTGGATGGTGATAGTTTTGTCTGGTAATGTGCTTGCTTCCACATTTCAGTTCCTGCATCCTCTCTGTCTCAGTGAGAAAGAAATAAAAGCTCCCTGAGTCACTGTGTATTGCAAGTCTTTACTTGACGAGAGTGCTGAATATTGCCCATTTCTTAAAAAACAGGAGAGAGGCAGAATAAGAGAAAATAAAAGCTGAAACCTTTAAAGTTAAATGATTTTCATCACTGAAGAGTGCTTTTATTTCACTTTAAATCAGTTTTTATAATTTGAGTTGTCATGACAACATGATGCAACACTTCACTGCCATGACAATCTGACAACTTTCAAAAACAGTAAGTGCTGTTTTTACTCTGTTTTTCAATCGCTCCCAAGGAAACAAGCTGTTATTTACTTCTGTGACGAAACTCATACGATACCATACTGGATCCAATGTCAAAAAAAATTAAAGCATAGAATGGGGGAAACAGGAATGGAAAATGTGCTTTTGTGTACATAATTACTCCATAAAAAGTACACATTTTTTCCGCTCTCTTATCCCAATTTGCCACCATAACTGCTCATTTCTACCTATGAATACACTGACTTTCTCCTCAACCTGACCAGAAACGGTCCTTGATTAATCACAAGATCACCATTGACTCAAAAATGGCCGGTTTTCTTAGCAGCTATTTTATTTGATGTTTTCATGCTTGGTTGTGTGTATTTGGATACTACACAACAAACTGAAATAAATGAAATCTCTGTGTGACCATGTGTTAACGCCAGTGGAGCAATGTATTTGTAAATCCCATCAACTTATGCGAAACTTGTGTCTAAATTCTACGGGAACGATAAATCCACTGGCTAACTCTCTTCTAGACAGAGCCAGGAAATGTTTCCAGACACTGGAGCTTGGTTATCTATATTATTCAGCTGTGGGAAAAAAATCACTGGGATAATACCTATTCTGTCTAGCAAAAATAATTCTCAGGAGCTAGCATGGACCAAGGACCACCCTCAAAAAGGCAGTATGGATGCAGCCACCTTGTTTTGGAAGCTGAGGCAGTTTAATACTACTAAACTACGGCAGCTGGCCTCAGTGGCATGGAATTATCCTTAGGACCGTTTTCCGTACTGGGATAGACACAGCCATTGTTCTCCTAGCAGCCTTTTTCTGAGGAATATGAAAAAGCTCAAAACACTTGACACCAAAATACATTATATTAAAGACCCACTTCACACAGGGGTTGGTGTGATGGAAGTTCTGTTAAAGCACAGCAATGCATTATACGCACTCGCTACAAGATCCAACTTAACCATGGAAACCTGCTATCTGAGTGTCCAGGTCGATACCCCCACACAGCCTCCGTGGGGTTTCCCCACACCTGCCTGCTGCCAGGTCCCTCCACCCTCCACAGAAGCACCCGACTCTGGACACAGCCAGCGGGGCAGGGAGGAACCAGGGAGACTTTCAGCCTGACACAACATTGCGATGTGTTTTGAATATCAATGATTGCTTTCTTAAACAAAAGACAGAGCTGGAGCAAAGAAGCAGGAGTACTTTTAGGACACTGCAGTTGAGAAATTGCTATGTCTTTACAAAAACACCTCTGTGACAAAATGGTAAACATATACGCATGTGCGTATAATTGACATATGTATATAAATCAATATTTTTGTCAGCAAAGGTACATCTGTTTTGCAGCATCAATATCTAATAACAGAAAATGAATCATTCTTTAGGGAAAAAAAATAAGCACACTCTAATGATTGATATTTTACATCACTTAAAAGATTTCATGCACTTTTGCTACCCTATTCAGTAGTTTAGTGACTATTATTTACCCATGTCAGGCTCAGATAAAGGTAAGCTAAATCAGAGGTTTCAGTGCTTCACCTTAGAATCACAGAATCATAGCATGGTTTAGGTTGGAAGGGACCTTAATGATCATCTAATTCCAACCCCCTGCCTTGGGCAGGGACACCTCCCACCAGAGCAGGTTACTCAAAGCCCCATCCAACCTGGCCTTCTTTTCTATGAGAACTCAGTACTTAGTTTTACACCTGCCTAGAAGACAGGAGTTCACTAGGAGAAACAGAGCACAGAACAGTTCAAATTAGTCCCATCCTGGAAGACCACATCCAGCTCCTGCTTTTCTATAAGGGAATCTTTCCACTGATTTCAATATAACCTAAACCAGAGAATAAGCAAATTATACATAAGCTCTTCATTAAAAACAAAAAACAAAAACAAAACAAAAAACAAAACAAAACAAAAAAACCAAACAAAACAAGACCCACCCCCACCTCTAAAATCCCACACAGTTCCCATTCCACATCTTTATATGTCTCTATTTATTATGAGTTCCTGTTGACAGGAACAGATATAGCCTTTGTTTCCATTGGTACCTCATTAGCAAACCAGGACTGCCAAAAGCCAAAATGGTTCGAGATGTTGTTTCACAAAAGTTGCCTATAAACAGTCTTATGTTTATCAGTCAAAATGTGCTCACGCATTTTGTCATATAGGCCTGCGGTCAGGATTATCTTGCCTTTCTTTTCCTGACAGGTGGCACCTAATCAAAATCATGACACTTTCTGCTCTACACTCTCCAAAAAACCATCATATAATATGTTAAGAGTTGTTCCAAGTCACAAGCCTAGGTATGGCCAGGACAGGGAGAGGAGACAAAACACATTGCAGAGCAGGAAGGGAAAGTGGAGACTCAGGGAAATCATCAGGTTTCTGCATGGCATAGCAGTGACTCGACTCAGAAACTTATACGCTGGGAACTTGCATTTTGACCCTGATAAGCAGAAAGTGGAGATACTCGTAGGCACCATCTAGATGGTAATTTGAACTAGTTGGCCAAAGTATGGGTGATAAATCATCATTTAACATGGCCTATGGAACCATGATGAAGAGTGGAGAGGACAAGTTGTGCAGTGACACTTTATTAGTAGCAGATAAATTGGTATGACCTGGGTATATTTTCAGACATTTGAATACTAATATGCAGTTTCAGTAATGGTGTGTTATCAACCTCAGACTGCTACAATGGTGAATACTGACTTCTCTTTCTCATGAAATGTTTTTAACCACTTAGAGGAAGAATAAGGAGATATTTTTTTAAACTCAACTCTCAAGAAATAACCCAGAACAGACAAACTTGAGTGGTGATGCATAATGAACTGGGTCACCCACGTGTGATTTTAACCTCAATCATCTGATGGATCTGTTTCCTGTTGACGGCATAACAGGGAGTTGCACAATGTACCAGAGAAATTTGTGGGCAGAGTGACAGTGATGTAGAAAAAGCAACATTGAAACATAGATTAAGTACAGGAAAATTTGTACTGGGTGGAGAAGGATGCTCCAGAAGAATGTGGGCAAGTGATTCACCGGTGAGGAGGGAAAAGGTAGTATCAGCCACCTCTTCAGCTCTTGTCCTTTCCAAGCCAGTTGGTTTGGAAAATAACTTGCCAATCCTTCTATCTCCAGACTCATTCTTCCTTCAGTTCACTTTGACAAAAAATTTATTTTAAAATCAAGTAAACACAGATCTCAGGGAAATGTTATAAAATAATCTTTAAGTTAACAAACTTTATCTTTACTCAGATGAATTGCATGAATAAGCTTAGATACCATTTAAATGTGCAAATATACTTGTCCTTTGCACATTTTTAAAGCAAAACATAGATAAAAATTCAGCACATTGTTTGGAGGAGCCATGTTAGAGAAGCACCTAGCATAATTTGGACACTACTACAGTTCAAATATTAAGGATTTTAAAATGACACACAACATTACCATGAATTGATTCAATGAATTACTGTTCCTCAGAAAGGCATATATTAATTTTCTTTCTTATAAAATTTTTTTTTGTTTGCAATAATAGATCCACAACTTCCTTTTACTTTGGGTGTCTTTCTGAAATATCCATGCCATGACATAAATATGATTCATGCTTCAAGAAAGAACAGGAATAGCAAGAATGGCAACATCACAAAACAAGCACTAGCCTCCCCATATTTTGAAGGAAAATGCAGACATGATAAAAATAATTTCATTTTTCTTCTAACACTGGTATTGTACCTGATACTTCTGAATGGTCCCCTTAATATCACAGTGACACAATACTTGTAAACTTAAAATGATGTTGAATGTCACTTTTACAGTTGTAATAAGAACAATATGTAAAAGTACGCAAAGTTAATACCTGTCCTCTGAAAGTTAAAATATTTTTGATTTTTTGTGTGTGTGTAGAAGAGCAACACTGTTAAATGTCAACATAAATAAATAAGTGAAAGACATAGCATATTATATGCCTCCTAATAAACTTTAGACTGTTAAGTATGTGCATACATACAACTCATCCAAAGTTCCTCTCAGCTCGGTACTAAAAATATGACACCACTTTTGTAAGAAATTTGCCATGATGTGCTTAGAGAAGCTTTTCCTTTGGTTGTACTCTGTATTTGTTTAAGACTCCATTACAGTCATGCTGTTATAAATGTAGTTTGAAATGGAAGCTAAGAAAGAAGGTACAATATTAGCACTAACATACCAGTAGGGTGTCTTGACTCTGCTTTCCTTGGTTTTAAGGCAAAAAGTTTGAAGCAGCAAGAACTTGTAGCAAACATTGTATCTGACAGCATTTACTGAGACTGGCAGTTTTCTGAGAAAATATTGCATAGACTGTAAACATTTGGGAGTGCAAATGCTTTTTTCTAACATGTAACTCATAGCAAAAAGAGGAACATGTGCTTAGAGGGAACTATAGTAATATAAATAAATAAATATTAATCATCATCATCATCAATCTTCCAGCAGTTTCTCACACAATTTGTTGAAGAGGTAAAGACAGACTGCTGCTGACCTGTTTAAGGTTTTCCTTCTTTTTAAACTGAAAGTCACTTAAAGTAAGTATTGTATAAACGTACTGTGTCAATTGTAATCAAGTTGATTGGTAAATATTAGCATGTTTTTCTATCACTGGAATTTGCAGCAGAAGCAAGTATGTAGGATACATGACATACAAAAAAAAAAAAAAAAGTTTGGCTGAAGTTGCCTGAATAATTTCTTTCTCTGTTATCGCAAACCATGAAGGCCAAGCTTTATCACTACTGAGATTTAAGGGCAATCACCATCTCCCATCAAAAACTTTGTGTGTTGCCTGATCTGTGTTTGAAGTTATTTCCATGTCCAAGATACAATGTACTAAAGTCTTCCATCCTTGGAGAACATTTATAACTAGACAGGATGGACAAAACCCCCCAAGTACTGCATCCTGAATGCAGTAATCATTGTTTTGTGAGACTGGACAGTCTCATGCAGTGTAACACTTCTTTGTTTCAGGAATAAAAAGACTTATCTCTGCATATTTACCCTCACTTTTACCGGAACAGTCTCTCACTGATCACTGACAATTTTGTGGATGAAGATCTTGGATTGCAATGGAGCTCAGCTCCCTCCAGTGTCTCCAAAATATGCCCACCTCATGCCTGAGAACAGAACATAAACCTAAATTCAGCACCTTACCTAGTTGCCCCTGAGCTATTTTGAAAATTTGGCTCTGATCCCAGACTGTCTAACTCTACTCTGATTTTCAGAGAAAGAAACTGTACCCCAAACAGGCATTCACGTGCCCAAAACCTGCTTGCCACTTGTACAACCACCTCCTCCTACGCTTGGTCTCAACAGCAATCATTTGCTGCTCCTTTTGCAAATTTGCACCTCGTTTATGGCTGACCTAGAACCAAGCAAAATTGAACACAGATTTGAAGCAATTTTTTTTCAGAAAAAGCAGAAGAAAAAAAAAAAAAAAAAAGATTGTTTTTTTCAGCCATTTGTTTTCTAACCACCCATTTTTTCATCCAACTGCAATTCTTGCACTTCAGTGCTATTCACAAAATAATATTCCTGCAGAAAATGCAAGGAATGGCCAAGTTGCCACCCTATCTGCTTTCCTAGGAAATACAGCATTGCATTTACAGCTTGTCAGCCCCTGTTTTCCTGAGGTGCAATCATGTGGCACGCCCAGCCGTGCAGCATATACGAGTCCGTATTCCCTAGACCAATGTCAGAACAGTTCATATTTAATGTGTGCATGTTTGTGTGCGTGTGTGAGAAGGAGTCATTGCCATTCCCCACTGCCCCCCAAATTAACTAATGCCATTGCCTGGTGAAATGTCACTTAATTTCAAAACCAGTACTCCAAGCCCCACGTCACCCCCGAAGATTACTTCGGTAAAGCACTTATCATTACGTGAGCTTGAAAGTTAGGTCTCCCATGAGGGAACATTCCTCAATATTAGCCAAACCATCAGACTAACAAACACTTTCTATAGTTTTAACATATGGATTACATTTGAACTGACAGTGAGTTTTCCTCTGGACTGATACCCTGCCGCCTCCGTACATGGTTATGCTTATGGGGCTCTTTTAAGCACCGCTGCCCTGAAATAAACTCCTACTATTCCTACAGGATTTCACATCAGCCAATTTAAATATTTTAATAATGAGTAAAAAGTTTAAAATTAATATAAAAAATTGTGTCAAGCCACAGACAGTGCTGACAGTTCAAAAAGAAAATGCTTTCTTTGCAGCACCCATCAGCACATCTGCAACCGTACGCAGTGTTACGTCTCTGATTGCTCAGGATTCCCCATCTTCCTCTCCTGATTCTCCAAACCAAACCTTTCAGCAGATGGACAGACCAAAGGACAGGCCAATGGCAAAATCTGCTGCTGAAGGTCCTGCTGGAGGTGGGAAAGCAGTGGCCTTGCTCAGAGAGGCGATGTGCTGATGGTGGTCACCGCAGTCCCCGGCAGTGGCTTTCCAGAGAGCCCCAGCAAGAGCCCAGAGCTCATCGCCCCAGCTGGGCCAACGCCAAGAGCAACGCTGCAGCTTTCCAAAGATGGTGTCCTCCTTGGAACACCGCCTCCAAGGGAACGAGAGCCCCTGCAGCACACAGGGGTATAATTTACGCTCTCCTTGTGCTAATGTGGGGATTATGGATATAAACTATGGGTTGGAAGAAAGCAGAAGGAAATGGTAAGGTGCTTTCTCCATTACGTGTGACAGCCAGGGGACATTCACCCCAAGCAGCCTGCAGCTCCAGCCTGGCAAGGAGCGTCTGATCTCTTCTCTGTTTGTGCTCTGTAACCAGGACAGCTGTAAAGCAGGGTAAGAAAGTTACTCCTGCCCTCCACACATCCATTGTTCACATCGTGAACTGTCCACGAATGTGTAAGGCTACCCCCAGGTCTGGGAACACAGCATTGGCCACCATTGAAGGTACCTACAAGCTGCATGGGTGACGGGCATTCATCCAGAAAGGCATTTCTGAGAGCCCTGGCATGGCTCCCTTGCTTCTGTAGAAAACACATGGCACTGTGGGCTGATGTTAAATCTCCAAACTTTCTCCTGCTTTCTGAGCTTGCTTTTTTTTTTTCTGTAAAGATAAAAAGCAGGCTAACAGAGTCTCCTGACATCCACCATGTCCTGGCAGAAGGAAATGCTTCAGATTTCACGGTGATTTGGGTTTCTGAGTGCCAGTCACTGTTTCTGTTTTTATTTATTTAATTGCTATCTGAAAACTAGAAACTTAGCAACATAGCATGTAGTTGATTTGGCTGATAATGCCTTTCTTTAAGCTCATTTCCTGCTTTATGATAGCATGGTAACTAAACTGGGTGGGTTTACTCTATTAAGACACGATGCTGCACTAAACCAGAGCAAGAAAAAATGAATGCTGAAAAGGGAAAAAATGAAACTAACAGCGAGTTGATGAACAGATTACTACTTAACTTTAGTTTTATTTTCCAGTGTCCTCCTTTTTTGGATAGTTTATTATTAACTAAAGTAAATTCAGCTGTTCACAGAAATTAGAAAATGCTATGAAAAAGGAGAAGTTAACTAAAATGAGCTGATACAATTGTTTTCTTTATTTCAAATTCAATTGTGAGGGACTTTAGCCAAGAACAAAATACAGAATTGTATCTAATGAGAAATCTAACTAACAAAAATAGCTTTTAATGCAAAAGGCAAATTAAAAAGGAAAGAAAGAAGCCCTTAATCCTTCTCTGCACAGTGATGTAGCCTGCTTCAGTGAGTATTGTCATGTCTTATGGCTCAATTCTGTAAACATTTTCTGTGCTGATAGAGAAGGGTGCACTTTGCATTCCTTTCTCAATATGGTAAAGCTGTAACTTATACCTCTGACTTATCTCAGCATTAGGAAACACATGTTTTCCCCTTATTTGGTATCATAGAGCATCTGGAAAGGAAAAGGAGGCATACTTCACAGTACCAACTGTGAGCAACTATCACAATAGACCTGCCTACAAAAGCTGGCACACCACCTAGTTTGAGCAGGATATAAAGCAAAGCTGCTGACGTGCCCATGGCTGCAGAGCATCTGAAAATCTTCAAGTATATAGAGGAAAAGGTGCAAGAGAGGATGAAGGGATTTGCACAGAGCATTCAGCAGAGAGCTCAGGGTTCAGCTGCCCGCTTTGCTGCTGACTTCCCTATGGGCCAGTGCCCAGTTTTCCAGTTCTCTAAGCAGGCCGTAACAGACCAAAATAAATGGTCAACTTATATGGTTAGCTATTTTATGGTGGAAGGTAGGGAAATGCTGCCTTCACTGGAATATTGAAAGACAGAGAGTTGCAATGCACTCTTACCCGTGGTGCTTCCCAGGGGGTGCAGAGAAGAAGGGAAGGGCTATGCTATTTTTTCCAGTATAGAGGATAGAGTTGTGGGGCAGCTCTACAGCTGCATTGAGAAATGGACTTAGCTGCTAAAAACATGGGGAGTAAGTTAAAGCAGATTTTAGGGACTTCAGTAGCAAACTGCCCTCCTAAAAGCTGTGTTCAGAGGTAGCTAAACATCACAGGACCCAGGATTGGTGAACTTAAAGCTCAGAAATTGTATCAGAAATATTCAGCTCTGTAGGAGAGCAGGAACCTCTGAGGTTTGACTGTTCTGAGCTGCTCTGTACCGACCTTCTTGCCTGAAAGCCCATGCACTGTCTGCCCTGCCTGTGCACTGCAGAAGCATCAGCCTCCCCCTAGAGCACCACAACAACTCTCCCTCTTCTTAAATTAAATTTCAGTTTCTAAGATACAGCATAAGAGGTAACCATTTAGTACGAAGAGCAACCAGTTAAACTTCTAACATAAAAAGTAAAAGGACAAAGTATCTTCTTTCCCCAAAAAAACTCTCAGCCACACCTCCTAGTGACATCCCTAATCGCTGCACCAGAGCCCAAGGCTTTTCCATGTGGGACATGCAAACCACAGGAACTGGTGAACAAATATGTCTGAACTATTGAGTGCTTCCTCCTGCACATGCAGGCAGTTGGGAGCCGGGGCTGCCACTGCAGCTAATGATGGCTTCCAACATCAGCTCATTTGGAAAATCCTGGCGAGAATGGTGCCAGGAATGAAATGTCTCCCAGGGCCCAGCTCACACCCTAGCTGGGAGATGATCCTCCCTCCTGATTGCAGCCATTAGCATCTGATCACCATACTCGAGGCATTTTTTAAAATCTCCGTAGTATCATAAGTTTTACTTGTATCCAGTAGCAGCTCTGGTCACACACATGGAGAGGAAAAAAAAACAACAACAAACGTTTAAGCTGAGCTCTAAGAAGGAGACAACAGATATCTGGTAGAAGGCTGCTAAGAGAGATGCCATTATTGTCCCCTGTGGATAACCTTCAGATGGACAGACATCCCTTGCACAGCAGTCACCGTGGTGCTACTACTAATACTGTAAAATAACCACCCACCATCTCGTCAGAAGTGGCTGGCAGGAGCCTTCGTGTCAGGACTTGTTTTGGAAGTGAAGAGCTCCCACACACGTTCTCATCGCAGTAACATTTTGCAAAAGAGGCATTAAATTGTTGTTACAAAAACTGATCAAAAAGTGGAGTTAAAAATTCAGTTCGTTCCTGTCCCCTTGAACAGCAACAAAGAACTTTCCAGACACACGGTTTCTCCATGCAACTGAAGAAGGAGGTATTTTTCATGCCATTTTCTGAACAGAAAATTTAAATAGAAGGCTAAGTGACTTTTCCAAGGACTTGCATCCAAGCAGTGTCAGACTCCAGAAGGGAAATTCCTTAGAAAGTTACTTTGCAAAAAATCACTGCTCCCCCTTCCTCTCCACACCCCAGAGTTTTTGGATACTCTGCATTTAGAAACACTACTGCAGCTTTCTGTTTTTTCTCTTTTCTCTTTCTCAATACAAATATATATGCATACCATTTCCCATCATGTATCAATTAAGTCAATCTCATTTCTTCAGATCTTTACTTGCTGAAAGATTGTTTTAAGGAAAGAAAAGCAGAGCCAAACAAAAATTTCTTTATGGGTGCTTTTGAAGAAAACAACTACACAAACGGTTATCTGGCACAGGCAAGAGAGAAGATGACAACCAAGGGAGAGCATTCAAGAATCTCAGAGGATGAAGCAATTCCTACTGTTTTGAACTGCACACATGAACCCAGAGTTGGACAGCAAACGCTCCCTGGGAGGAGCTGCAATGGGACGCACTGCGCAGTGATATCGCTGATGATGGTATTGCTGTCACACTGTTTCTGGTGAACTTTACCGCAGGAAGCAGCTATAAAGAGTTTACAATGTCATAGCAGCCACGATCTCGGAGAACCCCTGGGGAATATGATGGAAACAAATATCCCCCCTGCCACAGAGAAGCATCATCGTAGCATTAATGGCTCTGATTGTGCAACTGAGCCTGTTCTGAAGCTCACTTAAAGTCCCCTGTAACCGAATCCAGGTTCACATCTATACACCTAAACCATTGGGGATTCATATAATCTCCTGCCTTTGATATCTGAACCAGCTATCTTTAAAAAGATATGTTCCAGTGCAATCAGATTGTAGCGGTTTGATTCAGGATTTACTATATGGAAAACCTGTATCCATCAAACTAGTCTAATTGATCACAGCAGTATCTTCCAGATTCAGACACCCAGGAATCAATTTTTTTATCCTTAAGATGGTGAAATAACAACTATAAAAACACTTCTAAATGTTCTAAAATGGGATACCTCTTTTAATTCTTGTTAGCATTGGGTTGGTTTTTTTAAATGTCATTTATATATTGCCATTTGCCAGCATTAGTGAGGCGTTCAGTAAATAAAAAAAGAGATAAAGGCAAGAAAATCCCACATGAAAAGACATTTTCATTACAAAAAACAAACAAGCCAAAGAAAATACCAACCACAGCAAGGCATGTCCATATATTGAAATACACCCCTTCAAAGAAACAAATTGCTCATTACAAACAACACATTAGCGACATAAACATTACAAAGAATAAAGCCTGTCTTTTATTCTTTGTCACAAAGCATAATGAACTGAATACTGAGATGACAGAGGAAAAGAGGGTGTAGTGATTCATTGTCAAATACCATCATAGCATGGAAATCCTGCTTCTTACATTACTTGAGGGTAGCAGGAGTTTTTAAGGGTTTATTTTATTCTTCTGATACGGATGGTACAAGACGGTGCCTTGGTTTGTCCTTTTCTGGGCAGGTTTATGTTAGCCACACAGCACAGGCATTCACAGAGATGTTGTACTCCCCCACTAATTGAAATTTATGCCAGTTGCATGTCATTAATAATACTCTCAAACCAGATAACAGTAGTTGAAGGAAAAATGGCAGATATAAGCAGCATTTCTTCTGTACATCAATTTCTCCAGTAGGATCACAAATGCCATGGCTTTACACTTAGATTTTAGTTTGGGCAACACATAAGAAAGCATTTTCAGGCAGATTCACATATCTTTATGCATGCACAGCAGAGATTTATTTTAGGAAAGGCACTATAGGAATGCACTAAGTACAGCTGGCATAACCTGCTTTTTAGTTACGATAAAATATGTTTTATATCCAAAGATCTCTGATAATGTTATCATTTTTCCCAGAACGGGTGAATCAGAGACGCTAGAGATTAGCAAGGCAAGTCAGATCATCGACACCTACCACCCTCTCCATACCAAACAGTTATTCCTACAGCATGGGCCCGTCAACCACATGAATCACAAGCGATGCCCATTCACAGAAGCAAAACAAACATCCCCATCACCCTGTGCCACCCTGTTTGATCTCACTGGAACTTAAAAGCGATGCAGGGTCAGGAAGGGGCAAGAACTGGATAGAAAGATCGCTGCACGATGCTGAGACACCCAGCAGGATACAGCATTAGAGATATGCTAAGTTTCTCTGCCTGCTTTCTGATCTCACACAACCGAAATCACAGGCAATTCAGCAGAAATGGATGACGTCCCGGGTCAGGACTAAACCAGAGCCCCAGCATGGTATCAGGGGCCATTCGTCTGCTGGACGTCTCACTCCTGGTTTGAGTCAGGAAAATTTTCCACCACCTGTGATCATTAAAGATTCCCTCACGCTTTTGTCAGGGGAGGGTTAACCCTCCTGACCTGACCAGGTAATTACTTTTTGCCTATTTAATTTCCACCTGGAGTTTCAGTTGTCTTACTTTCTAGTCCAATTTACTTTGTGTTCCTAAAGGGTGCTATAAGTCACAATTTATGGAAGCAATCCCTAAAGAGAGCACCCCCTTTGGGAGTGGATTGCACTGAACAATTAAAAGTGACTCATGTCAAAATATAAAAATCATTCTTGGGAGCACATATTTTAAAATCCTGGTTCTTTCCAGGGTCTATAAAGTCAATCCTGAATTTATAATGGGTAAAGGAAGCACCATGCGATATGCTAGGGGATCAACAGGGAGGGAATGCCAAGTTCTCCTTTCCCGTGCAGCAATTCAGCATCACTGCAGTTTCACTGGCTTCGGTCGCTTTATATTCATTTCACACAGAGCAAGACAGAGAAACTTTCAGGTCTCACTAGCCTGACTGTCTCCCTGTTCTTAAGCCAAAGTACAAAGAAAACACTTCCTACATAAAATGACAGTACATTCAATGACAGTTCCCCTGTGTGAAAGTAAATGCTGTAGGACTTTGCAAATATCTAAGAAGATATTTGTTTTTATAAGGTTTGATCCAACCCGTTTTTTTACTCTGAATCAGGAATTCAAGGAAACACAAGAGGAAATTCATTTTATTTTAATGTAATGCTCTTTTATTGCCTTTTTTTTTTTTTTTTTTTTGGGTCTTTTTTTCATCCAGAGTGATTTGAAAATGGGGGCAGCTTTGGTCAAAAGGCCGGTGAGCCGTGGCAAGACTTGTCTAAATTATGTGTCTAGTCTGGAACCTAAAAGCAGGGAAGCATTGTTTGAGTCCCAGCTCTGATCCAGAGGTGTTACACTACTCAAAAAACCCCTAAAACATCTGGGCTATTTCTACTCTGTTGTTTGTGCTACTCTCCAATAAACAAGAACCCAGCGCAGGTACCTATTAATTGTTTTGCGATATGACTCCTGCAGGAGGGGAGAAACTTGAGCCAAAAAATCAAAGAAGCTGAACTCATTTCCATTTGTAAAGAACTGCTTTACTGTCTGTCTGCAAATAAATCTCCTCAGTAAATAGCTCCAAGGTTGAACTAGAGAATATTGTATGGATCAAAGAATTCATGTCTTCCTGTGTAAAGTGAACAGGCCGCAAGCTCACTTGTTTGTCTAAAACAATTAGGGCTGGTATGAAAAGGAGGGGGCAGGGATAAATAAGCTGCAGCTGATTTTACTTTGCAAAATATTTTGGGGGGGGGCTCAAATTAATAACCGGTCAGGCCCCAAAACAGTCTAATCTTTGTCAATTGGTGCCAAATTATGCAAGGTGCTGCCAATTCTGGTTGTCTAACAAATCAGTACCAGTGTACGTTACTTCTAGGCTGAAGCCTGATTGATTCTGGTCATTATTTGGGCTGATCTCATTTGCACACATGGAATCAATATGCAGTCCAGATGTTCATTTGCAGTGAACAACTGAGTGAAACTACTCATCTACACGCAACTTTAATCCTGTAGCACAGCACCACAGCCCCGTTGCTTCTCCTCACCAACGCAAGGATTCATCCAGTACAAAAATCTATAAAACATTCTGCTAATATTTCTGTCAGCTGAATGACTTTTACAGTACTATATAAAGCTGACAGATAATGCATGCCAGTCCTAATTTGAGATAGACTTTTCTTTTGGGACTTTAACCATTGAACAAGCAAACAGATTGAGCAGTAACATTTATTACAATGCATAAATCATTTCCCTGCAACTACTACAGGTCTTGCCTGAGGGCGAAACTTCTGAGTAGCCCATGAATCCTAATATACTGGATAAGTTACTAAATTGTATTGTCACTCTGCCATTTGCTTATCAGAAGCAAATTCATAAAGCTTTTCAAAAGTAATTCTGACAACCTCTTTTCCCATGTGCAGCCTTTAGAAATGTGTACCAACAACCTTTTTACCAAGAAAAAAAGTTTCACTTCATTTTCAATCTGAGCAGCACAGTTCATAATGATAATTTTATAGCATTTTCTCCTATATTAAGCTTAAGTGAAACCACCCCTTAATTCAGCATAGATCTTAGGTTAATTGTATTCCACTCACTAATATTTACTGAAGTAAACCCTCTGTCCTAATCTACGCAACTCATCTTGCTTCTAACATAAACCTGTGTGGAAACGGTTTATGAACCCACATGCTGTGGCAATATGAACGACAGGAACTTAGAGGGAACCCCTGAATTGGATTTTCAGGCAGACACAGGTCCTGTTGCATTGTTAGATATATTGCAAAAGGTCCTTCAAGCGTGTAAATAAAATTGGTAAAGGAGAATCTGATGCTTGATTTTTACAATGATTATGGGATTAGCGTACAAAGAAGTAACATTAAAATACTTTTGTTAGTGAAATCTAAGGCGGGGTAGTTTTAAATTCTCCCCTTACAAATGAATTGCAGATGAAACAACTACTGTAAATAGTGAATCATTCTTTAAAATTGCTCAACCATTCTTTAAGTAACCTACAAGCCAAATTCAAGAAGTAGTACATGGAACATAACATCAATTCCCTTTTTACAAGTAATCAATAAAGTGATTGTCACTGTCTCTTCTTTATAGTTATTTATGCTTTCTAGGGAAAGATATTTAACTATCTAACCTAGATTTGTCTTTCTCTCTTTTTTTTTTAACTTAAAAAAAAAAAAAAGCCTTTCCTCATGATGATGTTTCCATACTTCAAGATCCATCTGTTTCCTCTGTCTCCTCTGCCATTTTGGCCTCAGTGGAGTCCTTTTAATTGCATTTAGCCTTATCCTGGACTGTATGAGCCTATTCCCAAGGATGTCTGGTTTTCATCAGGTAATGACCATTAATTCTGGCTGCATTTCCTTCTAAATCTTGTTGAATGGCATAAGAAACAGAAGCGCTATGTCTTTTCTTGTATGCCCTATTGTTTTGGAAATCACTGTTTTCTCTGGGCTTGGACTGAAGGTGGGTTCATCAAGAGTCACAGAGATGGCCCTCAGAGCAGAGAAGAATCTTTCCTCTCCCTCCCCATATTCTGTTGTTTATAACTATTGATCTTGCTTCTGCTATTGCCACGCACATTTCATTCACAGAGCTCCAGATTGTTCCCCAGTATTTGCATCTGGAGGGGCCCATTGTATCACTTACAGGAACAGAGGAGAGCACAGCGTAGGGTACCACCACAGTCCTCCTTTGGGCCCTACAAACCCAACCTCAAAAGACTCCGTAACTTAAGTAACATTTATAGGCTTTCAGTTCTGTAGCCAGGGCTAAAGCCTTGCTATGGTGAGTTTTATTTTTATGTGATCTGGTAATAGTTAATAGAGGAAATATAATAGCAGAACACATCTCAGTAAATGCAATCTCGTTGTCTATAACTTACCTGTGCATATATGTACATGTATATGTTGAAGAACTAAGTTTATTTTCTGATGTAACCAAAAGTGATTTTAATGTCTTAAATAATATGATTGTTTTTGTTAAATATCGCTATAACAATAGAAAGAAAAAAATCCTAAAGTTGATGATCTACATTTTTAAAAAAAGGTAATATTGCAGTTCTACTAAGTACTTCATCTGAAGCTGATTTGCAAAAGGACAAAACATAAACCCCAACTTTCACCACACAAAAAAAATGACAATTTATTTATGTTATAGTTGGACAACAGGTTAAAAACTTTGGGAAGTACAGATCATAATAACGGGTTTGGTCCACACAGAAAATTAAAGTGGGTGAATTCTGTTCATTTGGCACAATTTCCCAATGTCACTGCAGTTATATTACTTTGCCATGGTTACCAAAAAATTTTAAATTCCTCTAACCAATATTTTACTTAACCTGCATTTTTCAAACCCTCCCACGGGGCTGCACAGCTTCATTGGGGCGAGAGCAGGTTTTGGCTGCCAGCAGGAGCGTGGTGCCAACACTGGCAGGGCAGAGGCCTGTCTCCCTTCCAACCTCTGCTCTCCCACCGGTTTTCAACCAAAAGGAGAAAGCAAGAGCGGCTTCTGTCTGCCCCTAACTATTGCTACAATTCAGAAGTGTCTCTTTGCATCCTACTGCAGAGAGAACTCTTCTTTGTGTGTTCCTATTTTGATAAGCATTCAGTATCTCAAAATGACACAATGGTATTAGCAAGGCAATTTCAGTTGGTTAACTCTGACTTGATCGTGAATGATCTGTACACACCAAGAACCCAAGACAACTTCTTGACTTTTTCCAACAAATAGAATGATCTTCAAGTTTATAAACACTTTCCCCTACAATTTGCACTGTTCCTGTTACAAAATACCATCAACTATCTCCAAAATCTAAGTTCTTGCATCAGCAGTGTGCAATTAGACTTAACTACTGTATTACCGAACACAAAAGCTTCCATTATTTTTATTATTCTGAGGCAGACAATAAATATCTACATCTATTTTTAATAAAGTACAGAAAATACGGAAAAATGGATATCTTCTCAGACAAATGATTTGAGTAAAAATAATGAAGATTTATAACTGTGCACATCGTATCCCCTCCCTTGTTTTTTGCACTTTAATGCCTTAATGTCACTCTGCAGGTTCGTATCTTGAAATGTGAGACTAAATAGTTAAGCAAATATAATTTCCTGAGGTCTCTACCTGCATTGGCAACCACGGATAGATGATAAGCAAAGCCTGAATGGGGGCCCACCTGTTCCAGGAAGAGAAAGGGTCTTGCTGCAAGAGAGAAGGAAACAATCTTCCTAATAAAGTGCCCGGGAGAGTATCATTGTATCAACAAGCCTATGGAATGAACCCTTCCTTGGGTTTTAGGATGCTTTGTGGCCATGACTGTCAATAGTTATAAAGAATAGAGACTGGAGCCAGTGGGTGAATTTAACTAAAAGGACAGTCAAATATTTGACGTAAATTATATCACATTTTCTTTCCACATCTGCTGGATTTTGTACTAAGTGAAGACGGAACTTGGTCATGTTAATTGAAGTGTGTTTAAAACTGCATTTTGCCAAGCAGCAAATGCTCAGTATCATAAAGTGTGAACATAAGCAGATCTTCTAGGCAAACAGCAACCTATGAAGGAGATACAAATAACAAACAGGGCCCAGAAGATTCTTTACATCTCAGTTTTTTTATCTGGTCATTACATAAAGGTATCTTGCCCTCCTTTCATTTGTAAAAAAGAGCATTTCCAGAATGCCTTCTGAACAGTCACCTTCTTCAGTCATGCTGTATCTCAGGTTTTTCTCCAGCACTGAGTAATCTGCTGCTTCTAACCCATGAATTGTAATGCAACAGTTTCCTGGGAGTTAGTCTCTTGGGTTCAACAAAGTACTTCCAACTTCTTCAGATGACAGCATCCCCAGCTGTCAACTTCTTACTGTGAAGAAGGGCTTTTATTAGGCTTGAAATTCTCTTCTATTAAGTCATACACTGAAGTCTGCCCTTGGCTCTACTCAGTTAATTCCACATCCGCTGCTTAGGGCTTCCTCTGCCACTCATTCACTCAACTGGACTTGCTCTAGTGCTGTCATTTGTTCAGCTTCTCAGTATTAGATCTTTTTAGTTTTTTTTTCTCCTGAGAAAAAGATTTTTAATGAAACTTTCTGTCCTGTCTCTTTTTTTTTTTTTTTTTTTCCAATGTCACTGTTATCAGAAATGCAGCTTCAGACCTTGAGGTTATGATGCTTTGTTACATGGCAGAGTTAAACTCTCGGCTCCTGATTCTGCAACTACGCGACATCCAAGTGGAAGTGAACATGTCTTGGGCTCTAAACTGCCTTTCCCTAGATTTAATGCAGAGCCACAAAGTTTCTGGAAGAACTGCCCCCTCTGGCCCAGTTTTTCTCCCTCTCTGGTAAATTAAGTGCAATATTATCACATATCTCAATGAATATGACATTCTCAGCTTTGATAAATTTGCAACTAGCTTCTTAATTTTTAATTAGATTGTTATGTAGAAGCGCTTAATGTATTTCTGTAAGTGACACCTCTGCTGGCAGATTTAAAAAGTGTCTGTTACGAAGTCAAAGTTTAATTAGCTTTTGCTGCAAATAAAAGACATATTAACTTATAATTTGCTTAGAAAGCCATATACTGCATGATCATTATTTTTCCAAAGGTGAAGCCACTAATTTTTTAATATGGGACTTTTTTCTCATTTACTTCATACAAAAGTCTTTTAACTCCTTATGCACACTGTAAATCACTTCTCATGCTTTTGACCTCATTACCATTCAAAGTCCCATATTCAATGTTAATGAAAAGAAAAATTTATATATAATTTCTGAAGCAAATTTCTCATGAGAGAGCCAACATTCATTGGAATATATTTGCCATCAGCTTATGGCCTCTTGTATGTAGCAGATGATGGGCCATCTCTGAAGAAATAGGTTATAGTAATAACATGAGGCTCTGAATGTGCTTTTCTCAGAGTATGTTACTTAATCTTTTTCTATATTAAGAAATAATGATTTAATTCATGTAATTGCCATAGGTATCCAGTAGGAAATGTGTGGAAGAAGCATACATCAATCCAAAAAAGGATGTTTTTCCTATTTTCTATTTAATATGGAAAATGACACTGACAAAATGGAAATGGGATGTAATTAATTCTCTGGGAAGAGAAAGTTGGATGACTTCGTAATACATATGATCCCTTAACCCTGCATTTATCACAGCACATGTAACTGGTTTCTTTTGGAAAAGTACGTATAAAACACAAAAGTCATATTGCAGTTTCAATGGTGTCAGTACATTTTTGCATGAACTGAACTGCTCTGGATGTAACCAGATAGTTTATGAACTAAGATTAAAATCTGGCCCATAGACATTTTAGTTTCATTGCAGCTTTTCTAAAGCATAGAATGACCCTGAAACACTGGTGCTTTCATGTATATAAAACTCATATACACTCATTTTTATCATCCATTATTCTAAATTCTCTCATCGTCTTAGATGGTAAGAACATAATTGTAAAGTCTGTGTCTTTGTATTTTCTGCAATGGAAATATTCACAATGAATTCTGATTTTGTTTCCTCCAGGCATTTCTACAAAGTGCAATAGAAAGATACAATTGGATCTCCACACACACTTTAATAACCGACATATTATTGCATGTTTTAAAATCAAATTGAATATTCTTACTAAGCCTGTTTCTTTTTTTCTTTTTTTCTTTTTTTCTTTTTTTTTTAATAACTGAAGCACTATCTTTCCCCCTGCACTGATACACTGAATTCAAGGCTCTTCAAAGCAGAAAAACTTCTCAATAGAAAAAAGAAGTAATGGAAAAATCACAATGACACTCAAACAGTTCTCCTGCAATAAATGAGGACATCATTTACTAGGTGCAAATGCCCTAGTGGGACAACTGTTCTGTCAGCAACATTTACCTGTCAATCTCAATGTCATAATCCACTACTGAGCATATAGGTACCTTAAAAACTAGCATTGATAAGGTAAATACAATTTGCATAAACTAAAAAATATTAAAAGAAAAAGATACACGTTTAGAAAAACTGCATTTTCAAAGCTTTCATATTATATAAATGACATTTTAATGAGCGCAGACTAACGTCCCACTGAACATCTGCATTCTTACTCATTTTTCTGCAGCCTTCCGCTATTTACCTATGAGGTCAGACTTTACATTAAGGTACAATAATTGTGATTAACAGATGATATAACAAATGGCTAAGGGAGTGTTATAGGATCTAATAAGTCAAGCAGTTGCTTATTATCATAAATAGCACATTCTGCTATACTGCCTATGACACTGACACTGCTTATATCTGTAGTTACACTGTATTAGCCTTTTATAGCTACTGATGTCCTCTTAATAGAACAAGAGACCATATAATGATTCCATAACAGGGCTCTCATAAGTACAGAAACCACCTTATGCAAAAAAATAATTATACAGATCTATCCAGTATTCTTCAAGTATTATTTTAAAAGTATTTTAAAATCTGGCAAGTAATGGAAGTATTCATCTTATGAGACCAGCTACTTAGCCACACATCACTCTTTGACAGGCGAACAAAATGGCACATTTTTTAAAAAGAGGCTGATTTGCCCATATCATGCAAAACAAAGCAGCAGTGTAATTAAAGTTGGGTCAAAGCTGCAGGTCCCATTCTAAGAGCCTGTCCCAGAAATGGAGGGAAGCTTGGATTAAATGGTTAATTTTAGTGAAGAAAGTACTCAAAATCCTTAGATCCTGGAGGTCTTTGAAAGTGAGTCTGCAGCAAGCAATATGATAAAAAGTATTTTTTCTTCTACTCTTGATGCTGCTTTAACCCTAGAAACAGGCAATTTAATACCCTCCAACTGCATTGAAACAGCACTCCACATTTGATACTGATGCAGCAGCACTGCATTTCCTGTTTTTTTCTTCAAGAATAAGAGGGAGAATAATTTGCTCTGTTTAAGATCACTTAACACTTTACAATCCAAAACGTGAGCCATGGGCAGGGATGAATTAACTTTATAACTTCACAGCCTCAAGTGTTAGCACTTTCATAATTTAATTTTCTGATAATATATTATTTTTAAACTTTCAGATAATTATTTAGGAATCAGTTCAGAAAAAAAAATAATCTTTCTCTTTTAGCTTCTTTACCAGAAAATTATTCTAAAAGCTCTAATACTGTCTCCAGTGACATTTTCTCACTTCCACTACAATGAGGGCAATAAAGCAGGCCCCAGTGCCTGCAGAAAGCTCGCATTAACTTCCCAGCCTGAGTCCACTTTGTTATCAGGGTTTGATTGTTCAACAGCCTTGGTTAAATATATATATTTGTATATAACTGTCAAACCAACCAGAGATTATGGTAATAGTAATGTTGCAAATCTGCTCGACAGAAACTACTGGCAAATTCTGTCATTTGTCTCTAGAACAATTCTATTGGAAGCTTGTGGATTTACTTAGTTTTAATAACCAGAATAAGACAAAATGAAATTGCCAAAGATTTTGAGTATTTTGCACACTAACGTGGATTAACCTTCAAGGTTCTTATTACCATTTAGATAGATATTCCTAGCTGCTGTCTTAGGTCAGCAAGTATTCAAATCACTGGAACAGCTTTGCGTTCCAGTTCCACACACTGTGGACAGATGCAGCAGAAATGTATGTATTCTCGGAAAAAAAAAAAAAAAAAAAGATTAAAACATCCACTGCACCTTAACGGCAAGGGAGTGTTTTCTTCTGTGGAAAAGGCTGCAAGCTGCTTAAGTCTCTCTTCACGTTTTGTACTCCCTTTCATCAGTATTTCTCTTGGACTGTCAAGTTTTCATTACCGTGATGTAAATGTAAATGAAAGGGGTGCTTTTAAAAAGATTTTTCCCAAGTTTTTTTTCTTTTTTTCTTTTGGTTTTGTATTTTTTCAGAAGTAAACCAAGGGTCTCAGTGCCATCCACCAGCAGCGCTAATACTGTAATCAGATGACAAGCTGATTTTAATAGCTTTGCTATCAAAGATCTTTACAACAGCTTCAATTCATCTGTGAGTACATCAGCTCAGCACTGTACCCTCTAATTCACTCCATTTATCCCATCCTCTCTCCCAAAGGGGAAGAGACTGCACCATTCTTGGTATGCTGAGATCAAGAAACTACCTCTTCCTCTGGCTGCAGAGAAGAGAAGTGGACCATTCCGCACAGTACAGCTAGATCTTCACATAGTCTAACAGTTGTTCATTATTGTTACTATTATTAATATATGATTTCTCCTAAATACAACCTCGCCACCATGTGAACACTGCTGAACTGAAATGCCTAGCAGGCATGAGAAGGCACAGTACTTCAAACCTGCAGAAGATCAATGCTTCAGAGCTAGGTGATGTAAATGGATGAAAAGCAACAGCAAAATATATTCTGGCACTTGTATAATTTACCTCATTGCAGGGAAACATAAAAAACATGCTATTAAACACATAGAATTTTAAGTCGAGCAGATGTGAGTGAGAGAGATCAATTTTAGGATTAAAACTAAAAACTTTACGGATAAGTTTGCCCCAAGCTTCTGCCGTATTATGTATTCTTAATACGGTATTTAACCCGCTGCTGAAGCCCTACCTGATTTCAAAATAAAAGTACAGATTTTTATATATATGATGTATGAAGTTTTGGTGGAATCAACTTTCAATTTCTGCTACTGAGTTAGAGGAGGAATTTAAAATATACGAAATACATCCTTGAAAAAGTGACAGATGGTGTCATACGCAGCAATAACACTGCAAACCGAGGTCAAGGCAATATAGAAACTTAAATACATCAGTTCTCTGACATGACCAAACCAAACCTCTGTTGATCCAGAGTGTTCTCCTTGGGTGTTTCATCATAAGCCATGGTTTACATAGTCATCTATTATGGTCATACTTATTTCCCATTTTTTGACATCCTCTAGTCTGGCGGACACTGATATTTAAACCAGTGCACCCTTGCCAAATACAGCTGCTGTGTTATCTTCATAACACACTACAAAGCATATCTGCTTTGTTCCAAAGAATGCCTTGTAGGCAACTGTGTCAAAAAGCCAAAATTGTTTTGTGGTAATTTAGTGGCTATTGTTAGTAGCCAGAATTAAGAAATACTGTACTTACTTTGATTGAATGTGAATAAGGAAGATGACCAGGAAACTTGATTCAACTGGTAAGATGCCAAGGAGGATCTTCTAAGGATTACAGTGAGAGATGGATAAGGCCATACTGACGAGTCAAAATCAGGAGTAAATGCATTCGGGGAAGGAATGCTTTGATGGAAGGCATGTGCCATAATCCTTCAAACTAACAATTGCCCTTTTAGGACAGCAACCTATTTAGGTGACTTTAGTAGCAAGGAACCTTATGAATGCTTCTGCACAGTATTTTCAGACCAATCGTAATCGAAGCTTTAAACCCACATCTGCAGAAAGTAAATATGGGGGGGGGGTGTGTGTGTGTGTATATAATATATAAAAATATATTAAAAAAATTAATTTATATATAAATATGTATAAACATAGAAATATATTCGGGATATTTTTATATATATAATATAACTTTTTTTAGCAGGAGAAAACTTCTCTCAGCACTAAATGTGACAATAATGTTGAACAAACATCTTGAGCTCTGAAGGCTATACAATCACAAGTCGTTTAATACAAAGAATACACATTCCATTTCAATGCAGAGGCTAGATTTAAAAATGTGTTTCAGTCACACTGCTTGCAAAGCAGGAACAGCAAGATGCCTTTTGCCATTATTCCCTTACAAATCATGGTCAAAGATATTAGTGTTCTCTAATGAACCTCCTCTTGTATTACTAAAAAATACACCGGTTTCTCCTTTTATCCCCTTGGCTGTACGTGTGTATCTGTTCGGATTTTTCAGGCTCCAGAATGCCGTTTATGCCAACCAATCACTCTCTGTTCCAGTTTTCAGAAAAGAGTGAAAAAGTAAGTTGATCCCATAAGTGAAAGACCAGTCTAAGTGGTGTTAGAGATGCAGTGTCAACACAAAAGTCCTGAAACAAAGAGGAAGCCCTGAAAGGTCTGGGTGGTATTTAGTCTTTGAAAAAAACATGCTGGTGTTTCTTGTATTTAAAAGTTGGATGGGGAAATACTCCTAAATCATATATAGTACATGTAGGAAGCACGGAGGAAAACCATTAACCCATCTGAACAGCACTAATTTTCTGCCTTATGTACCGTTTCTAATCTGTCCAACTCTGAATTATATATATTTGCCTTCTTTTTTGAGTGAAATTAAATATAAAAATAATTCCACCCCAAAAATCTGAGAAAAGAATGCAAGAGAGAAAAACACAGAGACAAAGACAAAAAGACAGATGATAGAAAAAAAAAGGCACCAAAACATCTGCAAAATAATCACGTAAAAACTTTGTAAATCCAAATTAATAACCAGGCCAACCTAGAAAGCATCATCTAACTGCTAGAAACAAATAAATGTACCTGGGATGTAAGTCAGGCTGTATCATGTAGGCACTTATCTCTTATTATTTGATTTGTAGTAGCAAGTAATGAAGCCAAGCGTGCATTTAGACAGTTTGAAGCAGATGGACAGCATACTCTGGAAAACAAGTTAATGGCAGAGGCAGGTATATCGGCATAACTCAAGAGTCAAAATGGCCTCAAAAATTAGAGGCAGTTACAGATGCAGCATTTTCACATTTGGCTCCTGCACATCTAAATATGCAGCAGTACTTACATGTTGATCCTATGCATAGCTTCTTTCCGAGAAAATTGCTTTTTCCAGGAAGCAGATTAATAAGGTAGAAGCTGCATGATTGTTAAATGAAAACTGCCTTTTCTTTTTCCTTTTTTATTTTTTTTTTTTTAAAGTTGAACATCTTTAGGGCAAATCCACCTCTTTCCATTGCCAGTGCAAAGGCCATTGCCCACAGCAAAGCTAATGCAGTTCTAACGATGCACGTGAGACTCTGGTAACTTTGCTACACAACCCAACAACACTCCTCCATGGAACAGCAGGTCAGGGGAGGGTGATGAGGGAAGGCCAGCTTGTTTGCTTTGATCTTTCCGATGGAATAAGGTAAGTATTCTCACATCACAGCTTAGCAAAGCTAGCGTCCAAAATTGCACAAAACTCTTATTGCATTTGAGCCTGGTGGAAAAGTCACAGAAGCAAGTCAAGAGACTGACTATTCCTGCCTTTTACTCTTTTTTACAAAAGTATTGTTTCATATTCAAGCATTTACACAAGCTGTTGACTGCCACGTCAGCTCTGGTGCATGAACACACACCGAGCAAGCTGAGATACAAGAAAACCTATAGTCTTTTATTTACTCTGTAGATACAGACAGGAGTTGATAACCAACAGTTGTCCTACACCCAAGTTTATACCCAAGTGTAAACCACCGGAGTGGTAAAAAAATTGTAGATTTTTGTAGATTCATTTTAGACAGATGAAACAGGAAATTTTATACCAGTTAGAAGAAGAAGTATTAGCAGTAACCGGAAGTTCAAATTCGTGCTGGTATAAAATGAAATAGATCATAAACTCAAGGCATGAAAATCACTAAATATCAATGAATCCAGTTAAGTAGCACTTCTTAGATATACTACCATAATCAATCAATGTAATATTAGAGTCACATACTAATCTCCATAGCTCACAGCTTTAATTAACCCTATTAATAAATAATAACAATCAAAATGCCTAAATCTAGATTTTCTAAAATTGCTTATAGAAGCCAAGGGCACACACTATCACACCAACAACTTCATATGTCCTGAAGCAAATTCACAAAAGATGTTTAATCATCTCTCTCAGAGTCAAGTTTGGAAGCAGGAGGAAAAAAGAAATGGTGTTCTGAACATCTCTTCTACAAATGATTCTATGAAATTTAAGCAAAAACAAATTTCACAGAAGCATTTCTTTCTCTCTGCACTAATAGCCTTCTGGTGGTATCTCCACGAGGCTTGCAATTACCAAATTCCTTGTTCCAGATACAGAGGTGGCCTTCAGGACAGTAAGATTTTGGTAGCAGCCTCTTCCTGCATTACAAACTGCATTTATGCAATATCCCCTGCTGGGCCTGCTCCCTCCTTCGTGTTGTGCTCACTGCCTTGCAGCATTGCTGCAGGTGTGCTGCTTTCAAAGCCAGACAATGTGCTCCACTCATAGACTATGTAGATGAATTTTTTCTTGGTTTCAGGTTCTGAAAGGTGCTTCTCCAGCTCTGGAGTGCATGTGGATCCCAGAAGTAGTACCCCACCTAACCCATCCTGAAAAGCACGGCAGAAAATAAACATGCTCCTTCTCTGTGTCGCTTCCATCGTAGCTGCTACTGAAACTGTGACTATACTCAAATTCCTCATAACCTGCTTTCAAGCGCATATCCCCTGGTATCTCTTGGACTTTCCAACATTGTGTTATTGTAGAAGGTGCCAAGTGACTGCACTGCCTTTTTACCAGAGGGATGTCTCACTGGTTTCTATTAATAATTTATTAAACAAGCTAGTGCTGAATGTTTTTGAAAAGCCAAGAGCTCTATATGTTTGTGTCAGTTTATTATTTCAGAAACAGGAGTTGCTACATTTCTATGTCTCAAAAGGAAGACAATAGGTGCACAAGCTACGAAAAGAGAGGGGTAAAAAAGAGTTTAGTTGCTAGTCGTGCCATGGACCTGCTATCTGCCTATGTATAGGTGATCGTGTTTTAAAAGCTGGGTTTGCTTTTGGATTCTTCTATTTGGTCACAACATTTACAGCTTTAAGGCCAGTTCTTCAAAGAGGATAAATGTTCTCAACTTCACCTGAAGTTACTAGAAGCATTAAATTCTCACCTTTCCAGAAAATCAACCCAAACCAAAAGTAAAAGGAAGAGTGCTCCCAAAACCAAAAGCCACAGGTTAGAAAAAATCTCAGCCACAGGTTATTGTTTTATTCTGAAGCGGAGATCACATCTGCTCAGTTTTTTAAGGTTACTGAGGCTCCTTGATGAGATATTCCCTACCAAGATAGAATATAAACATGGACCATCAAAATGGACTGTGTTCTGTTTACTTCTCCTCCTGTGAGTCAATGCTAGAGATGATGCAGGGAACCGTTCAGCTCCCAGCATCGTGTGAGCAGCAGCTGGGAAACAGCAAAGGAACTCCATATTCACTGCCTTAATGTGATCATATCAAAATGTGTTGAGTGATTTCTTCCATCCCTATCCCCAGCGTCATTTCTCAGTGTCCCAAGGAATCACAGATGGCAGCCTGTCCTGTTGCGGCAATGCAGCATTTTCCTTTACAGTAAACTCTTGATGGCATTTGCAGTCAAGTCCACTTTTAAATACCTTTACTTATTTCTCTGTGAAAGTGAAAAGTAAAATCAGTTCTGTTACTTATGTGTAGAAATATTCCTGCTATATTTATTTATGACATGCCCTTGTAGTAGACATCAGAAAAATAAAGAGGAGGAAATGGGTTCTGAAAACGTTTGGGACAGTTTTATAGAATATTATTGCAATTAATTCTCATAAAATCCATCTGCCACACCAAGGGTTTGTGTTACCAGGAAACCATTTGTAAAGGGTTCAGAGGGAGAAAGAAATTATAATATCCCTTTCCTCTCCTTCTCACACTTCTCAACCTGCCTTTCACAAAAAATAGAAAGAGTTATGTGAGCTTTTCCATGCAGCCAGCTTACCACGGGCTTTATGTGAAGTATTGCGCAGGTTTAGAGGAAAAGCTAGATGCTGCTAAAGCAAAATTAGTTTTTTCCATCTGACTGATGCAATAGTCAGTTCTATGCATCCTATAGCTTGCCATAACAGATGAAAAACTTTTTATTTCACGCTCTAAACCTAAATCATGTAAATGCAAAGCAACAATTTTTTTCTCTGCGCCTCAGCCTCTTGTAACTTGGAGGGAGAGCAGAATGCAGAGAGACCCGTCTCCCTGAGGCCTGAAAAACAGCTGATGGACAAATATGTTAGTGTGAGTGTCAAGGAAATGGATGAGTGGAAATAGAATGCATAAATACAGGATAAATCACACATATCTATGATTACATTGCATGCTTCTGTTTTTTAATTTGCCTGTATTGCTTCTTTTCACATCTCCACCTATTGTAGATGGCAGTTGTCTGACATATGCTGGGAATCTACACTTTCCTCAGTAGTCAGTGGAGAGAATCAGACACACCACCTATCTCAGAGTGAGATCGTTTTCTAGAGATGCCTATCCTTATCTATTTATCATCAAGTGGACCTATTTAACTCACTGAAATTCAACTTCTGCTACTAATATCAGAAGACTGTTGTCAGGCAAGATATATTCCATCTTAAAATGTTCCACAAAAATCACCAAAAAAAATTAACTGCAATTGCGTACACCAACATTAAAGGTCCTCTTTAAATCTTTGTTATTTGGATGTCCACTATTTTAATGACAAACATCATGCAAGGCAGCTTCTTGCTGCACCTAGCTGCAGTCTTTTTTGTAAAAGTACCATTGATGTGGAGTTGAGAAAAGGCAGGACTCACATGTATTATTGTCGTGAAGAGGATGGGTTAGCAAAGGTAAAAACATGATGATAAGACAGCCAAGTAGTATGTATCACATCTGAAATGTGCCGAGGTGTCAGAAATAAATAGTGAGGAAGTCATAATCAGACCTGCAAATTAATTCTTGTTTAGATATAAAAAAATGTCTAGTAAAGGCAGAATTAAGGCAATTGTAGTAAATTTAAATAAGAATTATTAAAATTTCTAAGGATTAAGTAAAGACATCCAAGAAATATGAGAAACACTTCTTTCAGTCTATTATCTAAAAATATTTCTCATATTTCTTAAGGGTTTTCTCTAGTTTATTATCTAAAAGTTCCTACCAGAAATGAAAAACTGACCTCACTGAAGTCTCATCACAGCAGAAACTTCATAGTGAGCCAAAAGGAAACATTCTTAATTTAGATAATTATATAAAATTCAGGTTTCTAAACATTTTCTTTAAAACTCAAATTAGCCAGAGCTTCTGGAATGCCAATGACCTTACATATGCTCCTAAAGTTACGTGCAAAAATCAGAACAATCAGATCCAATTACAGCAGAAAGAAATTATGCAAGAAAATCAGAGCTACTTTATCACACCCCCTTCCAATTGAAACCTGGCCAGAAACAACAATACCAGTAACATTCCTAACTGGTCAGTCCAGGCAGGTTTCCATCATCTGGGCAGAGTCAGTAACTTGGTGCTAAATTTATTAGCATGCAACTTTACATTAAACAGCACCAAGCAGAGAATGAAAACATTGTTCAGCAGAGCCGTGAGTGCTCCAAAAAGGGCAGAGCAAAATCAGGCGACTTGTTAGCAGTTTATATCGCAGCGATCAAACCCCACCACCATTTCTGACGGCTTTGGCTGAATGTTTAATGACCACCCCCAGCCAGCAGAAAGAGCTTCACTTCCTGCTATTTTGCAACATCTGAAGTCCTTGTGAGAATTAAGTGGACATCAAGATAAACAAAGTATAGCCTGATTTGACAAAAAAAGATCAGAGAAATGATGAAATACTGACCAAAATGTCACCAAAGAACGTAGGTACTTGCCAGCATGATTAACAGGAAAGTTAGAGATTAGGAAGACTACGCAGCAGATTTTTTTCTAGGTTTGGGGTTTTTGTTGTTTCTTTTATTACCTCTCCAAATCTAAAAAGAAGAAGTTTTGTGCACGTTCCTTGCATTTCAGACCCTGTAGGGCCATTTTGGGATGTACCATTGCAGACAGTATGTCTGGCAGGAACACATCTGTGACCAGGTGCCCATTAAATCATTTCCTGAGCTGTTTTAGACCTCTTCTGAGGGCAGTTTGGTAGCATGCCAGTTCTGGTCTAAAATCTGCAAAGAACCACTGATTAATTGGGCTTTTGCTATTTCACTGCTATAAGGAACTGCACTCCTTTCACATTCTTATGGGACTCCTTGTGTGGTTTCACTGGCAATTGCAGTAAATTTACCCCTATGTCTATATATTTTTTAAATTAAACAAAGTAACTAATGAACTGGAAAAATACTACTTCAGCAGTGAAACAATGCACTGATTCCCACTGACAATCATATTTTGGATTCACTATCTTATCTGATGTACGACCCAACATCCTTTTAAGCACAGGAGTCTCACAAATTCAATGTTAAATTTCATTAACATTTGTGATTTCTTCTTTACTTTCCCTTGAGTAAGATCTTGCTATTTTTATTCCACTGTACCTTAATCACATTTTTAATATAGGCAGGTGGCTAAGTAAGGGGATACTGAATCCTCAGTAGGCTCTACTGGAGTAAAACAATCAGACATACACTCAGAAGTATATTTTAGGTCTATGCTACAACCCAACGTGTTGGTAGTGTCAGTATGGCCCATGCTGACATATCTGGGTAAGCTTTAAATCTGCAGGCTGGAGCATCAAGACCCAAGAAAGGTGGCTGCAGCACAACAGCCTTCACTGAGGAGGAGTGAGCGTGCCCGCAGCTCGGGGCACTAACCTGGCACAGCCCAGGCTTCAGTGAACAAGAGCAACATTGCCAACAGGGGCACAGCTAATTTTGCACAGAGACACCTGAGATGCAATCAGACCCTTATGGTTGCTGAATAAACTCACAATTTAGCAAATGTGTTACTTCAGTGGCACAAACACACAGCTTTCCTTTGTGCTTTGGAAAATCTAGCCTTTAAATTCCATATTATCTGTCAAAAACTCGACATTTGCTTTCAATTAAGAAACATGTATTAGATATACTCATCAGCCAGCAATTAGGGAGAAGCTGAAGAAACAGCTGTTGGGCACCCTGGAAAGGGAGACCCTGACTTGTAACCTCAAGGGAGATGGAAGCCAGAAAACTCATAGCAGTCCGAGCATCCACCCTTCTGCAATCGAGGCATTTTTATACATCACCAAAGAGTGACTACAAAGATGTGGTAACTGTCACTGAGACTCCAGAAGTGACTCCACTGTGACTCTAGAAGGGCTTAAGGGGAAAAGGTACATAAGCCGATGACTTTAGCTCCTGTGTGACAAGAACTTACCATGGCAGCATGACTGGAAACCTGTCACTACGATGGTTAGCAAATAGCTTGAAGTATTGATCAACGCAATGCTGGCAAGTGGACTTTTTTCTGGAGTCCAGCATGAAAGACAAAACAATCTCGCTTAACACAAATGACATCAGAAGCCCTGGCCTGCCCTGTTATAAGAGTCTCACTGATTTGAGGCTTAAAAATTCTTCCAGAATTAGAACAGAGTTCACCATGTCTTCACAGCACAGTTCTGCTCTCAAACAAGGGCTGCCAGGAGTTATATACGTGCATAGTATATCTTCCAAAGCTGATGGCATTCCATAGAGTATAATAAACTGGTTTTTTTGCCTACTTATTAGGTGTAGTCTTGAAGAAGGGCAGGTAGAAGAAGGTGGCACCTATAGTGGAGTGGGTACTTTTCTTTCAGCTACCTGTTAATTTCACTCAGCTGCAGTAAAACCAGCAATAAAAAGCAGAGGGAGAGAAGGAACACTGAGGGTACCCTTGCAAACTTGGCCAGCCTCTGAAACGTTCCAGCTGCCTGAATCCAGCTCTGTCTCATTATGAGCACAGTCACACATGCAGGGACGCTCAGCTATTATAGATCAAGGGGATCTATCTTTTTGTCTCACTTCAGCTTGCTCACAAACCAGCTAAGTTAAAGGCAAGGATAGCTCAAAAGATCAGATGCAGAATGACCCAGGGAACGTAAAAAGAGGCTTATGGTGGTTTCACCATTCTTTAGCCTTGCAAGTCACATCACAGAGGGGAAAACACTTCTGAAGTCTATCCAGAAGTCAACTTGCATCCACAAAATGCTTCAATAAAAATGTGCTGAATATTTCTAATTATTCTGAATAGCTTTCTATCTGACTGGCCTTGGTGAGCTTCTGTAGCTACAGAATGAATTTAATGTCACATGAAAAGAAACCAGTTGTAGCATAACAAACACAGCTTCCATTCACGAGTAAAGAGGTTCAGATTTGGATTCTATATTTCTGCCTAGTTTTGTCAAGGCAAATGGAGCTCTGGCCATTTACACTGCTCTGGGACTGGTCTTGATCAAAATTCAACAACTGGGGGCGGGATGAGGAAGATCAACCTAAACAGTTATCTTTATTGGCTTTAGGAAAGGGGGAAAAGCAGGAGGACCAGTCCTTTCTTCTCGTAAGGCCTTCCACAAAACATGTCAGAAAGAGTGAAAAACAGAGACAAAAAGAATAAAATGGCAATGTCACAAGAAATAAGAAATGAGAGCTATCAGAAAAACAGATGCTTGTCATGCCAAGAAAAAAAAATTAAACTCTTACATTGGTAAGAGTTGGTTGTTTCCAGCAACTGACAAATGTGACCAACTCCGTGCTTCCAGAGTATGTTTAAAAGTTTAAAATCCAAATAATGCTGAAGATACACATACAATACTTTAGATATATAGATAAATATATATAGTTAGATACGCATATGAACCCAAATACTGTATGTGTTATTGTTCTAATTTTCAAATGCATTTTATATTTTCCTACAGGGTCTCACCCAAACTCGCTACAATCAATGGAATAGCTTCCATTGGTTTCAAGAGACTTTGGAAAAGACCCTGAGAAGCTACTGCAAAACATAATTCTCAGCTATCTTCCTTGTCCAGCAATTTTTTTCTCTTTAAACTCAAAATTCAGTTAATATATTTTTTCACCCATGAATTTGATCTTATCAACACTGTGCTGTCCAGGCACGGGGACTACGTTATCTCCCTTTATCAAGCTGCAATGAAAGGAAACTTTTCCACCCTTGGGCATTTTTTCCCTCTTGCAGATATGTCTGTGTTCTTTTATCTGGTCCTTTTTTGCATTCACTGTAAATCAAAAACTCTCCAGAGGAACTTCCTGGATTCTCAGTTATTGAATAAGGCTAATCAAGTTCCCAGAGAACAATCTTGCTTTTTATGTCTATCCGCATCCGCAGTCTCTTCATCAAAACAGTTCTATTCAAGATTCTTAAGGGCTCTTCAACAAAAATATTTTTGATCTTCAAAACAAAAGTTTCCTAGCACCAGGTTCACTAGTCTCTTAACTTTGCTTTAACTCACTTCTTATACACAACTACAGTAACAACACTCTATAAGATATTGTGCTGAATGCTTCAACACACAGCTCTTAGATCCAAACAAAGAGTTCAGTTCTCTTTGATTACATTAACTTTTTTAATCCAAAAGGTTTTTGGTGAAGCATATGTTCTGCATCATTAAAATCAGATATTCTGACTTTGATCTTTAAGTTCTCTCAGTTGACTGCTTCTCCAAACTACAAACTATTTGAGCTTTTGAAGTTATCTCCTTGCTCTGTACAGAAAACCTGAACCTTCAGCCAGATTTGATAGGGTTACATGATAATAACCATATACCATTGTATTTACTTTTTACATACCAAGCTTTGCTTTGGGAAAAAAAATCTACAGCTTTGCCTGAAAAAGCTTAAATACAATAACTATAAAACACAGAGATAATGCTCTACATATTATTAGTTACTTAAGTTTATAAGTAAATCTAGGAACATTTTGTTTCAGTGGTTGCTACCTTTTATACTCAGTATTTATTAAAGTAACTTTTTTTTCCCTTCTCTTCCCCCCTCAACCTCCAAAGTCAACAAGGAGCCTGGAGAGACAGAGATAGGAAGCCTGTGGATTTAAAGTAGTGGATATGGCACACAGTGAATGTCAGCGGCCAGACTGTCACACAAACAAGCTTCTCTGCAGCGTGGAAAGCCAGAGAACAATTGAAGAAGTTGAGGTGTGACATTACAGCAAGATTAATTAAAGAAACAGGGCTGGCTGAAAATAGCCAAAGCGACCATTTGTCAGTGGCATCAGGCATTAAGTGCCTTCCAAAAATAACGGGACTACTGGTCCCATGACATATCTGAGTGATTCTGCAATGAAATATCTAGCCCAGCCAGAAAGCCCAGCCTGGAGATGCGGGACACGAGGCCTCCAAGCTCCCAGTCCCATTCACAGGATGCTAAAAGCTTTGGCTGAAACTATTTGGTTCCCCAGTTTTACAAATAATAGTAACAGAAGAAAATATTCAACCAGATGTAAGAAACGCTAGTTAAAGTCAGAGTAAAAGAAAAACTCAAGATGGAATTATTAAGATTGATTGAAAAGGACGGTAATTGTGGTCCCATGGAGGAAGAGGGTGACCCAGTCAGTTCCTTGTTACATTTTAACATAATAGAGGTGCAGGAGGTGAGATTTTATGAAATACACAATCCATATATAGTGAACAAGTATGAATTCATAAAGTCAAATAAAACCACAAATGTTTTTGATGAAATAAAATAATTCAGCATGAAAGTTTATCAAATAGTATCTTACAAATATGAAATTTATCAAGAATAGAAGATCAAACAAAATACATCCCCTAGTAAGTACTAGTCTGTGTGTGTGTGAGTGACTGTGTCTCTGTGTGTCTGTAAATAAAAAACTACACATTCTATTTTAATTTGGAAAGTTATTTTCATTTCAAGCATTCTCTGCATGGGGCAAATGACTTCTGAAGATGAAAACATTTCCCACACATGCTTCACATCATGTAACAAGAGAAAGATCACTCCCAAATTCAATCTCTCATTCATGCCTTCCCACCCTCCTTTTTTTTTTTTCCCTCCCCCTTTTTTCCCCCCTTTAAAAAAAAAAAGAAAGAAAAAAACCAAGAGGGAGATGTGTTTGACAAATCAACAACAGAAACATTTCAGAAACTGTCCAAGCCATACAATCCCAAACTAATTCGGACCGAATCACATGAAAAGAAAAAGACATCTTGTGAAGAAAAGTCATTTCTACATGCCACCTTTTTCCAATTACTTCCCAGTAACAATTTAATGCGAGCTGTAAAATACAGTGCATATCTACCACTACGTTTGTAGTACTCAACGCTTCTGAAACTCAGGTATCCAAATTTACAATCTTTCTATAATGCCTATTCATCCAAATACTTTAGCATATGAAAAACTGTATTCAAATGAGTAGTTACTCTGATGTTTATGGCTCTGATTCTAAAATTATATATGATGGTCCTAATCCGGCAGATGTTTAATAACTCAAACCCATTAAAAATGATGAAATTCTAAACTCAAATAATTTCAGTAGAGTTTAATTGCAGAAACATTTAGTACAATAAAAGAAAATTACATAAGTTTAATATCCATTTTTCTTGTCTATAATTATATTTCCATTATATACTTCTTAGATTAAGCTAAATCTATACTATCTAATAAACATAATTATATGAAATGTTCATAAAATAGACTAAAGAAAGTAACAATTAAAAGCCCATAATTTAGTTACTCTACGTAACTCATCATTCTCAGAGAATGAAATATTGGATTAATTCATTTACCTTCAACCAAGCACTGACAAGCACTCTTCGAGAGACAGATTGTATTTTCCTCCTTCAATTCTTTGTTTCTTCTGCTACCTACTTCCATAGAATAAATATCTTACTTTAAATGCCTATCTTGTCGTGGAACCTTGTTTGTTGATCACATTAGAATCCTTCCATAAATACCTTATAAAATGTTATTAAATAATTAAAAATACTATTAATATGCTACTTCTTGCACTCTATAGAAATTTATAAAAAAGATGAGAATATCTACTAAATATTTAACTTGCATGAACCATGTATGCATGAATCTTTATTACATTTTTGCTCCATTTCCCAGTAAGACAGATATTAACTGTTTTTTGCAATTTTAAAACCAAACACCTTTGAATGATATTTCTGGTCTGTGTGTGTTGTGATGTGGCTGGTCTCACCAAAAAAATGTGTATGTATACTCTGCCCTGGTAGTGCCTTCTCTTGCCTAAACTAATCTTAGAACAGTAGCGAAAAATTATATTTAACTAGGCAATAATGATGCAGCCTTGTAGACACAGGAGAAATTGCTTAGATGATATCTACACACAGATAAGAAGAAACCCTAAGAATGGAAGAGCGTGTTTCAGGGGCAGCCTGCCTACAGGTCAGAAGAATAAATTAATTCTTGTCTTTGTAGAGTTTCCAGCACAACATCCTACTATTTTACACTTTGGAGGAGGAACAACTTTTATCCAATTATGAAGTTTCTGTAGTTCTGGAGAATGAATGCTATAAAATTAAAGAAAAACCAGGATCTGAGCCTGAGCCAGCGGCTATTGAAAGATGGTGGAAGGCAATTCCATCGCCTTCAATGGGCTCTGCACCAGAGCCTGCGTGTACAGCGTTACTTAGGAACTGCATACATTAGCTGATCATTTGTTCTCAGCTTATTCTTAATCCTATTTTACAAAGCTAATGTTCATCTTCTAATGACAATCTAATTGCTTGGTGTCATGTTTACTAGTGGGAATGAACCACAAGCCATGTCACTGTAAGCTCCGGGGAGCATTCCAGTGATTGGGAGGTTAAAAACTCCCTATCTGTAGAAAGGGAAAACTCATTTCTTAACTCTCTGGTACAAATTATTTCCAGGTGCTGATAATTATCACTCATGGAGTTTGATATTCCGGACTCTACATCTAAATTTATACTTGACAAGTTAAACTTTTCATCATGTGCAGCAGTCTCCTAAAGGCTGAGGAGAAGGACAGACTGCCGATGGTTGAAACCAATTCTACTTAAAATAGCAACACTTAATTACAAGTCTTGTTGTTTATTTCTTTTCAAAATATTTCAAATATATCTTTTCCCAAAAAGAAATAATATTGTACATTATTAAACAGATAAGTATTACTGCATCTGCTCGTGAACGAGAATTGTGAATAGCCAAATAATTATTTGGGAAGCCTTGGAAGGGACTCAGGAAAAAAAAAAAAGTCCATCAAAAGCTAACATTTTCCATTATACAGACATCTTGCAGTTATCTCACCGTACACACACACTACATACATGCAAAAGACACCTAAGTGTGCATGTGTTAACAGAGACATGACACCTAGAAAAGCAACAAGATTCAAGCACTAGATGCTTAAATGTATGTTTAAATACGTACACAGAAGCACTCATGCTTACGTATTCAGACATTTTTGTCACTAACCAGACAGAAACTTAAAGAATGTAAAAATAGGGTCTAGCAAGCACAATTCAAAGGAATTTATAAATGAAGCACTCTATAGCCAAAGTAGTATTTCTTGGGTTTACTTTGTTGTTTCAATCTGTTATATGTCTGTCTGTAGTCTTTAGGAGTTTGCTTTTTGCCCCTCTGGCATGCTGCGACACTGAGCAGTCAATTAATTTTGAAGCAACTCTGACCTAAGTTTATTTAAAAGGTGACCCAAGAGACTCTCTTAAAGTGAACGTTTAGCGAACACCCTAAGCCCAAGTGCATCCCATTGCAATGTTAGAATTATACAAAAAATCGTCACATTGAGCAGCATCGGCCACTCATTCTTACACTGGCTGCAAAATTACATCTCCTGAAACCCTAGAAATTATCAGTCTCATGATCTACTAGGGCAGGGTTATTTTAATGGACATGCCTTAAATCAGGCAGGTGTCTTTTTGCATTAAAGACTGCATTGCAGGAGGGTGAGGGTGCTGCTCGTTTCTCCAACAGCAAACACCTGCAGGCTCCAGGCTCTCAGTACCTGCAATGCTACTAATGGATAAATTAATACTGGCAGGACTTGAAATTGAGTCCACTTGATCTTAGGGTCTCACAGATTAAAGTATTAGTCCGCTGAACCATGTTACTAGACTTCACTTTAATCTATTAGATACTTCCTTGTCTTTGTTCAATAAGCATGGTAGGAAAAAACCAAAACAGTAGAAATCTTGGAAGAGTGACAAGCAAACATGCAGAAATTTCGAGAGACAGCCTAGTCAAAAGAAAATAACTACTAAACATTGACTGTCTGCAAACTAAGCTACATTGGGCTGTGCTAGGCCAGTTTCTCGCTTTGCCTAAATTAGCAGGCCTCCAAGGCCGTAGCAATTTTCGTTTGTGAGGATATGAAAAAATATTTTGTATTTCTTTGATGCTTTCCATACCAGAGTGAAAAGTCTGGGAGAACTGCAAGACAAACACTCAACTTCTAGCTGGATAAACTGATGCACAGGCAAGTTAAATGACTCAGAATCACACAACTGTTTGAAGACAAAGTATAAAATTTATCACCCTTTCGGTTCTTCTGCTCTCACCATCAGTCTTATTGACCAGTGTGCTTGGCATCTGAAGAAGAAATACCACTTGTTAGGTGATGATTCGGACATTAAGCATTCATGCACTTTATGCTTGTATTTTGATCTGCATTCACTCCACCCATTCATGGGTTTTAAGTGATACGGCCTTTCCAAGTGCTTTGGTCATTGGGGAAGGAGAGGCAATTTCAGAGCCTGATGCAGACACTAGGCAGGTGAATGTCCTTCCCAAAAGTACCACCCATCACCCTTCTTTCACTGACCATGAGAGGAGCCCAGACCAACTACACTGATTAAATGCTTTATATTGAATAGAAGGCAGTTTCAGACCTGTCTTTTGCTCTGTCAGCTGCCAGAAGGGTACGTAACACTATGCAAAAAGACCAAAAAAAGCATCTTTGCCTATATGTAAAACTATGGCATGAATTTCATAGCCCACAAATCCCAAACCAGAAGCCTGAGAGAATACATAAGCAAAGGCACAGAACATTGGGATTGAACAGCTTGTGAAGTGCAAGAGAAATGTAAAAGAAAGCAGAGATACCATTACAAGCACATACAACAAAAGAAATTTAAGCCAGAAATAGCCAGAAGCTTATTTCCTTCATGATTCACAGAGCATATTGCAAAACTGCAGTGACTTGGCATAAATTTGTCAATTTAAGCTCTAGTAAGAAATGTCTGATAGTAGGAGATCATTGTTAAGAGGGTAGAAGTAAAATGAACTAATAAGAAAGGCAGGAGGTGAGAGGAGCTGCTGTCAGTAATCGATTCGCTCTCTTTTAATATTCTTCCAAAATTAAATTATTCTTCTTTTTCTTTCTCTCTCTCACTTACTGCACCATCACGTACCCTCTGAGTCCCTCCTTAAATTGCATCCTGAGCACCAGTCCCTGTTTGTCTGACCTTTGCACCAGCACAATCAGCCCAGGGGAGGAACACCCCCACCGCTATGCCTGTGTTTGCAGGAAACAAAGATATGCTGGAGTAACTCGCTGTTTCTTTCCCATTGGATAAAACATTAAATCTTAAATTGCAAAGGAGTTAAACAATGCCTCGTAGCACATGACATCACTGTGTTTAATCATCTCCAACATTCTTGCAAGTTCACTCAGGACTTAAAAAGGAGAATCCACTTCACTTCTGATAACAGCATCTTTAAGATTTACTTGTATACTTTTTTTTTTTAAAGGACCGCATTCCAGCACCATTTCTTGAAATATTCTTAACACAATTTAGCAAAAGGTCTGTAATCCAATACTTATGAAATGAGCTGTCAGGCATAAAGTATGCCAGAATCTCTTAAGTCCACACACAGCAGGACACAAAACTAGTAGCAACTGTACTGAATTACAACCAATAGGAGAAGTCACAGGTCACTGAAGCCACACAGAGTCCTGCTATAGCCAACAATGAAACTTAATGTACTTTCCATGTCCAGAACCATCCGCTATAGAGCTTCTGTAAAACAGATTAATGATAATAGCGGCAGAAACTAGAAAAGAAATGCAAGAAATGGAAGCCTGGCCAATATTCCATTTGTAATTTGTCACACTATCACACAATAAGACTTCAGCGTGAATGTGTTGCCAATTTACAATTCAAATAAGCTTCCTTGAATTTTTAAAAGAATGGACTGTACACATCAGTCAGTATGACACAAAAATGCCCTGTCAGGTTAATTTTAAATGCACGTTTTATTTGCTACTGTTAACTAATCACTATTATTATTTCTGATTTTTAAAAGAGGCATCCATTATTAAATAAAATGCAACTCCTGATCCCTAACTGGAATGGGACTTATTTCTGTAACCAAGCAGTATTCCCTAATTTACAATATTTTGACTTTACACTATCTAGTTATATGGTAATTTTTTATTTTTATTTTTTTTTTTTTTATTTTGCACCATTAAAAACCCCAAGGTATTACCAGCAAAAAGAGCACATTTGGTTCAGGCTTTACACAGGGTCTATTAAAGGCAATAGCTTTTTTTTTTTTTCATTTACTTCAAAGTTCTAGTGATCAAGCCAGCATTAAGAAAAAAAGAAAAGGTTTCTTTTCATAAAACATTGTTTATCTATAGTTGATGAAATTTCTCCTGGCTGTGAAATTCAGCAGATGGACTATCAGGGGGATGCATTTGGCCTATTGCAGACTAGACACTGATTCTGTCGGAAGGTGCAGTTCTTTGATGATGCAGAAAATAAAGCCCATGCTGTTTCTATGTTCTATTAAAAGGAAAGCCATTAAGACTGTAGTTAAGTGGTCACGGCCTAAAATTAGACTTTCCACAAATGCCAGGAAATATTCTCAGCATTTAAAATATCGCTTCATAAAACAAAAGTTACACTCTGTTTCCAAAAAAAAAAAGAAAAAAGGCAAAAGCCAAAACATTATTTAAGTACCTAAATGCATACCAGGCTTTACTACAAGAAGTCAGTGGCTCTGGCCACTTGCTTGCAGTTAATCATCTACCAGTCCATCACCTCAGGGTTTATCTTTGTAGGATTCTGTTACTGGAAAGACTTCACGTCCTGAGTTGTGCTGAAATCAGGACTGATAGAACCTAAAGCTGCAAAGGACAATCTCTGGGGTACTGTAAAAATTCGAATTGAATTTGTAACACTATGAAATATTTCCTGAAGCTCCAGATATAATTTAGATGAAAATACTTCTAAAATTTCTCCTTCTTTGCTTGCCATATAAAGCTCTGAATGTCCTGTTCTTTTCTGTATTCCATAGTCTGCTGCTCCCCAGTTATCATTAATTGGGTGTTAGGGCTACACTCTACCTGAATCACCAAAACAATCTACCTTCAAAATAATCAAAGGATTGCTGCTGGGGGTTCTCCGGGTGTAGACAGAAAGGAAGAGGCAGATTAGGGGAGGTTTATTTTTTGTCCAGATCATTTCAAGGATCCAATTCACAACAAAGCCTCAAAAACCACTGGGCTGCCGCAGTGGAGGACAGGCAGGGATGTGGAGTAAGTGGTTGGGATGGGAGTGTCTTCAGGTGGCTTCAGTGTCATGGAAAACACTATGAAACAGGTGGACAGTTCCACCACAAATTGAATAGTCAATACAACATGTAATTAGGTTCTCTCACAGCATCTGCTAGGAAAAACAGCAGCACTTTCTATCTTTTTTAGAGCTACCTCATGTACAGGGGTACCTTCTGTGATTGTTAACTGCAAAATTCATGCTCCTTACCTGGGAACCTGCTGGGGATCGTTACACCTATTTGTGGGTGATAACCTAAGTCAGACTATCAAACATATCTAAAGATCATAGATAAGGTTTTTTCTACTTTTTTAAGAAAGAAAATGGAAAGCAATTTGAAAATTAATTTTACTGCCAAAAGGTGGAAAAAGTGCTTTGTTTCTGTTTCAAGAACAGGAAGAAAATTAACAACTATATGGAAAAAGATATGCATACTATTTAAAGAAAGGTGTTATTTTTCAGTGTCTTTAGGGGAAGCTACTTACAAAGGGGCATAGTGAGGTATTGAAAACCAGGAGGATCAGCTGGCAGTATGACAAACAACCTGTAGTAATTCCTCAGCCTATGCAAACCCAGAGTCATTTTACTCCAAAGCAAATTTCCCATGACTTTGATATTTTTTTTGAAAGAAGCTTTTTTTATTTTTTTAACCTGCATTTGATCATTGATTTATATTTATATACAGCCTACAGTAGAAAAAACTTCTGAGTCTGTCATATGCAGTCCTTGAATAGAAACAGGAGATTTACACACAGGAAAAAAATTTTTATTGAATCAAAATGTAGATTACATACACAATGAATATCCTATATATTTTCCAGAGTAGGATTAGTAACTAGGTACTCTGAAGTATTACTGCCAGTTCTGATACCGATTATATTCTGTGTACTTTGGCAGGTCATATAACCTTTCTATCTCTGACTGTAAAATGAGGATATTACTTATCAACCTCACAGGGGTGTTGTGAGGATTAGTTAATGCTAGAAAAAGGACATACAGTGCTTTACTAAGTAGAATCCATCAAAAACACATGCCCAGTAAATGACACCAAGTAATTTGACTTAGAATTTAATTCAGTTATACTCTATGATAGTCAAAAGTCTTTTGGATAAACAAAAGTCAACTTAAATTTCAACCAAAACTGGAACTAAACCTAAAATGAATTTCTAGTTGAGGTTCAAAAAGAAGCAGTTATTTAAAAGGGTTATTCCTATTACCTCTCTGTCTCTCTCTCTCTAATTTCTGGTTCTAACTTGTGGTCATAAGGAGCAGCTCCGATACCCTGTAGGAAAGCTTGTTCTTGTGGTTATTTCTGGCACATCCTGCAGGTTCAAGAGAGGTTTGGGTAGTTTAGCTAAACATCTCAACTTTGGGGTACTTCTGCAAACCGAGCTGATGCCCATGGCATTTGCCAGTCACTAATTGTAATGTATTTATGCTCTGCAGTGCAGGAGTTTTGCATAGAAGAAAATCTTCTTCACATTATTTGAAAATGTTAAAGGCAGAGCGACTGCAAGAAAATGAGAATTGCAACTCCCTGAGGTGATATGCAAGCGGAGACTGAAAGAAGGTGTTCTTAATCCTAAAATTAGGCTTGTAATAACTTCAGTGCATACCACCTGGAAATGTACAGTTTTTTCAAATAATGTACTGCTACTAACGTAGCAGATGAAGAGCAGTGTTATTATTTCAGGGCTACAGAGTTCATCACTATCCAGTGAAATAAGCAGGCCAGCTTATTTATTGGTCCAAATTCTGTTTTCTGCAATGCTTTTACTCAACGGCTTCCTTGAAGCAGTGAGACAGTCAAGGGGAACTTGGCATTCAGGCTTGTAAATGACAGCAGCTTTGCTACCTGATCTGAAAATCACTCCTTTCATAGATCTGAGTCAGAACTAAGGTTAGATTTGTGCTGTTTCCATAACTAGGGACAGTTCTTATTTTTCGAGCAATCTAATTTAATGCTGTCACTGCATGAAAAACATGCTTTTTTTTAATTTTGCCTTTTTTTTGTCAGGTAACCATCCCAACTTCTATCAGGTTTTAGCAACATCTTCTCCAAATGACAATTTTAAATTTTTCAGCTGTTTGATACAAATGTAAGTCTCACAAACAAACTAGATCTAGACGTGTGGCCCATTTCACCTACACAGTCTACAGATAAATTTTTGACACTTTGCAGATAAGGACTTCATTGACTTAATTGGAGCTACTCTGTCACCTATTACCATTGTACTCCAGAAACAGTAGCGAATTTTCCTTTTACATAGTTTTCTATCATAACTGATACATCAATATGAAAATAAAAAATAAGAACTTTATAATCAGTCATATACTCAGTTCCTCCAGCAACATACCCAAATTTGCGTTCTCATACAAGTTGGTAGCACCTCACAGGTTCATTCAGAGAAGAGGACTAATTATGCTATTCATAGTTACAACTTGGCCAACCTGAGGAATGTGTTTTTATGAGCTGTGTTTCCCAAATGATGGCATGTTGAAAAGGTAGCCATGCCCAATGAAAGGTGTGGCTATTGACTGAAAGACTAATTTGATCATCCAGTGCAAAAAGCAAACAGACAAATTAAAAAAAAAACTAAATCCACAGAAAAGGAGAAGAAAATGCAATTTGGCATCTATTCCAAACATGTCTCCAAGATAAATCTATCACAATTTGCAGTATAAACATGCCTTGCGTTTACAACTTATTTTCAAGCTATCTGTTGGTTAAATATAAGTTTGTATAGTTTAATGTATTCAATCGCTCACTTTGCTGTTCCATTCTTCTTTCTCTCTTCCTCTCTTGGCAGATCACAATTTGTCCTTTTGGGATTTAGTCTGAATATGTCATAACTATTCAGTTCCTTCCTGCTAATGCCTCTTAACATTTTACTCTCCTTTCTGGCTCTACACTCTTCTTCACCTATTTGCCCTATTCTTGATCCCTCATTTCCCCCATCCTTCCTCAGTACGCTTCTCCTCTGCTTCCTTTCTTATCAACTGTATCTATTTACATGCTGGGTTTGAAATTTTCCCAAAGGCTGAATGAACTGCTTGCTGTGTTGCTCTGATTATGAAGCACAACAGACAACAATACTAATAAAGCTAAGATAGGGTAATTTAAATCTGTTGAAGAAAAACTAACAACAACAGAACACAATGCAATAATCATTCCCTTAACTCAGTGATTTCCCTGCAGCAGAAAAAGGTTTTCTGGATTACATACAGAATAACCTTGGCACAGCTTCATATAAGTGCTGGGGCCTACTAAGGAAATGTTTGATATAATGCCAACAATGGGCAATAAAACTGAAGTAAATCAGATACTAAATGGGCAGGATGCAGCTTTCTTTAAGCACCTAGCAGCACCTAGCACACTCTCCTCACTACCAGAATTTTTTTTTTTTTAAAAGATTTCTAAAAAAGTGTTATCCATACTCAAAGATTCCTTTTCCACTAAGATCTAGATTGTCTGTTTCTGATCTAAACTCACTGTTTAAAAATACAAAACAACAGGTCCTTCATTACCAGTGATATTAATTATTGCTCTTACCTTACAATTCATTTTATGCCAAACCAAGACAATGCATCTTTTGTTTATAATATTGGACATTCAATGATGGTTTCAATTAGAGTCTTTTGTTTATACACATATGGCTTCTTAGATTTATTTCCTACAAACAATTGTAATATTGTGTACTGTATGCATAGTAATCTGAACTCCAAGGGCCAGATTCAGCTCTCTTGCAGGTGAGCCTAAATCTGATTTGCTGTGATCCTTACACCCACACTACCAGCCAGAGAACGGAGTGGGCTTAACCCCATAAAGTTAAAGCACTGAAACTATCAGATCATTTAGGGTAGATTTCTGTATAAAGTGAGGGATTACATTTCACATAATGATCTCCGTAGTGAGTCCAATACCTTGTATTTGTCAGAATTCTTGCAGAAAGGCATTCAGTCTTCATCTCAAGTATCAAAAAATGGATAACCACCTTCGCATTCCGACGGTACTTTTTTCAATGGGCACCAGTCATCACTACTGAAACGTATCCCTTACTTCTCATTTGAATGCATTTAATTTTGACTTTCAACACTACTGGCTTTTTTCTTTACATTCAGAACAAGTAGAGAAGAGTGGCTATTAGTACTCAGTATTTGCTTCCTGTGAAGATGCTTTAATGCCATTAATCAATTCAACTTTCAGTTTCCTTGTTGTTAAGATAAGCAGATAACACTCTAAATTTCTGTTCCTCTCTGTAACATATTTGTCTCAGTGAATAATACTGTGGCTCTTTCCTGCTTGTCCCTTCATTTTTATTTATTTTTAAAATTTATTTATTTAGAAATGTTAGTAGTTCTCTAACTAACAAAACATGGTGCAATAGAGCTGGGGGGGGGGGGGGGGGGGAAGAGGGAAGGAGACCTGGATTTGGATTTTAAGCTATTTGTGATGAAACATATGACGCCATATTGTAGAGAAGGCTAATTGCATTTCAGTTTATTTCCATTACAGTCATTTTGTCCTCTGAAATGGCTGCAGAGAAAGCTGGATTATTTTTACACTGTTAAGTAAGACAAGTGGAAACAGTTTTTAGAGAAAGGCTGAGGCCACAGAGCACAAATGGACAATGGATCTTTGTGTTACAAAGGTGTTGTTGAATGTTTTACTCCCCATAGACTGTTCATGGAGTTGAGCCCATGGATCAAGCAGAGCATGGTCCTAAACGCTATCAGAGGAAGCCAGCAAGATAAATGCCGTTTTCCTTTTTTATTGGTCATGCTGGGCATGGCCTATTATCTTTAAATGGACTGAGCAGTTACTGCAGAGAAAAGAACAAGGATACTATCTCTACCCAGGCTTGTTATAGTCTCCAGGGCAAAGACTGTGAGACACTGCTGATAAACAAAGCAACTGCAAAAGCTAATGTCGGTCCTCTGTAGACAGAACAGAAAAGGCAAATATTTAAAAAGTGGTAGTTCATAAATTATGGTCATCCCTGCCCCCATCAAAAATCCATTAACAAGGAAATTTTTCAGGCAAGTAAACTCTGCCCTAGGAACACATGTTCAAGATTTTTTTTCAGACTTAACCTAAATTAAGGTCAGTGACCTTAATCCCTTCCATTGTGATTTCCTTGTGCACTAGGAATGCAATAGGATAGAACAGGCTAATGAATGGAAAACTCATTCAGCTGCACCTCATATTCATTCATCCCATCCCATCCCAAGTAGGTACCAAGTAGGATCCCAACTACCTACTTAGTTATGATCATCTGCTCCAATTGTATCCCATAACATATTTGTTTCTTTTTTATATTTCCCTCTTTTAGGCCTTTGCTTCAATTCAGTGTAACTGGTCTAGTTCATCAGCTGATTTAAATCAATTTGATTCAATTGACCTCTGAGGGGCTGCATCAACCCCCATCTCCCCACCAATCACTGCTGGCAGTGCCCCTATTTTCCACACCACCCAGGCCTGTGCTGGGAAATAAACTGGTAGGACTCTCTACATATTGCCATCTGTATTGAGGTACCATGCTGCTTTCAGGTCTTCCTTCATCATATCTCAATTTTTTTAATTCAATCCTGTCTCTTAATTTATATTATTCAAAACTCATAGTTACCTACCACTGTCTTGCTTTGTAAGCGCAACGTCACACACACACACACACCCTGAGCAGCCCGTCTCAAATGCCTGAGATACCTGTTACGTTCTCTTTGGCCACGTTTCCCAGGTTTCATAGGTACTCCCTCCACATTACAACAGCACGCTGCCAGCATGTACTGACCCATGGCAAATTTAGTCACCAGAGTTTTACAATATTCACGCCTAAGGATTACTTACGAACTTTGGATTAGCATACGCTTCAGTAAACCAATTTGAAAAATGCTACTTAAGGAATGTCTGTATTCTCACATGTACACTCTGGCTTACACGCTTAACGTGAAATACAATTCTGCAAGTAAGCTACCACGAAGTCTTTGGAAACAAATAAATATGTTTTTGTATTGTGTTGACAATGAGAGCAGCTCACTGCACGGAGCTGCCAAATGAGCAACCCAGAAGTACTGATTCATTTCCCAAGACAGCTTATCTTACTAGCAACAAAATGGTGAATCTGAAAGAAAATGTGGTCCAAAAGTTACAGGCCTCTCTCCAGTCTGGAGATCTGAGTCAGAAATAAGTGCAGAAGTTGTGATGATATTTATATTTAGGAGTCTGATCCTTTTAAGTTACCTTTGAAAGCTGATTACTTGATTGTTCATCTCCATTTTTATTAGAGATAGCAACTTTTTTGTTGCTGATGCAAAATTCACTCTGTCAAATTACTGACAAGTGGCACTGAACTATAAAAGTGCTATATTAATACAGATTATGCTGATTAATAAGATTATTAAAAATTGATTCGATGGTACTCCAGTTTATAACTCAGAGAGATGACAAGGTTTATACAAAAAGGCAGAACATAAGTTTTGCTCCTTCCAGCAGATCTGAAGTTTACAAATGGCAATGCTCAGGATTCCTATATGTTTTACTTTTTATTTAATGGGCATTTCTGAAGAGCATCTCTATCTCAGTTTTAAGAAATTGATGGTTTAAAAGTTAATAAACCTTTATTACATATGATGGCAGCAGACCCCGAAAAACTCCAATGCAATTGCTTTTCAGCCCATGACTCAGTTTCTTGGGAGTTTTTCAGTGTCATAGGCTTGGATACCCAAATTAAACCATATCAGCTTTTCCTGGAGAAAAAAAAAAAAAAAAAGATTGTAGAAATGAGCCATTATAGGGAAATGGCTCCCAGGGCAAGAAAACTGTACTGTCCACACAGCCTCAAATCAAAGGGATCTCAGAAGAGACCAACTTTGCAGGAGCAAAGTCCTCCTAACTTCAATACCTCTCCAGGATATGTAAGAGAAGAAGCTTTTTCATAAAAATATGTCTTTTCCGATGCTTTTCTGTTAGCCCCCAGTGTCTGTGATCTGTGACAGCTTTCCACAAGGAAGGGTGCTGTTACTAGTGTTTTTCTGAGGCTGTGCAAAGGAGATTTGGGAGTCGAGATTACAGTTTTAATGACTGAAGGTTGTCACATGGATATTGCCCGACTCGGTAGGACTTCATCCTGTGTTAACCATCCCTAATGAAATGTCACAGCATGAAGAATTTGGAGATGGATACAGTGAAGAGGACATTTCTAGAGCAGGGAAATGTTGCCTTGATCCAGTGGGAAAATACAGGACACAAGTAGAGGGGATCACCTAGCACATGGGTTTCTAGCTGAAATGCTGAATTTATCAAAATAACATCAGTTAAAATGTATGATAAAAATCATTTACAGATAACCTGAAAGAACAAAAACAAATTATTCATCAAGAAACTTGCCACATCCTCAGTTTTCCGTTATACATTGAGCTTTCATAACCAGTTTCACAGGGTTCGTCATAGTTAAAGTGTTTTTGTCTACATTTATTTCCAAGTTGTGTGGGTTTATTTTATTACTCTAAGTGTCAGTGAAAATTGAGTTTCTCATATTATTCATATTGTGGAAGAAGAAAGTCTGCAAGACTATCCCAGCTCGAGCCCCCAGAAGGTCCCAATTCCATACAAATTTGAGGTTATTAATTCTAGGTAATAACATAGCATCACTACGCAAATATTGTTTCCCTGCTCTGATAAGCACTATCATTTCAAGAAAGCCTCATTCAGAGCGTTTTCCTGTTTGGTTTTTCACAGAAATTAATGCATTACAGTCAGTTGCATAGGTGGTGGGAATTAAAAAAAAAACAAACCACCACCTTATTTTTTAAAGAGCACGTGTGAAAAATGCATGCTAATGAGGGCATTTATCATCAAAAGCACTATAACTCCTAGAGGTTATCCAAGCAGACCCTTGATAGCTCAAAGAAAGAGAGAGATTATTAATATTATGATGCTTGCAGCTAAAATGACTGAAATGATTACTCAGGGATTGAGGAGAAAGCCATTCAAATAGATACTGCTGTAAATCTTACGCAATAATGCTAAAAATACTGCAGGGACACTACAGTATAAGGCAAACACCTTAAAGGGTAGACGTCAAAAACAGTTTTGTAGCTTGATTCAAAGAGCATGTACTTCCACTTCTTAATTTATTTACTCTTTGTTAGAGCTGTACCACTAACCCATCAGATAAACAAGCTGGTCGGTTGGCTTCACCCCACCACGCAGTGTCAGTTTTTAGCAGGTGTGTGTGAAGGACTCTTCCTTTCTGCTCTTTGAATCATCCTGTAGACGCTAATGAGCATCCCTCTTCAGCTTTAATTATTGGTCCCTGACAAGTCAACATAATAGGAATCAGCTTAACCAAGCATACTCCCCAGTGACATGTTCAATTACTCAGGTTGTACTTCTCTGCGAGAGGTCTGAGGGGTTGCTAATTTAACATTGTCAAAAAAATAAACAGAGGTATTGGTTACAGTTTATCTCTTGACCCTTATGTCACCAAATCTAGCAAGATACCTCCTCCTGGAATGGAGAAAAGATTAAATGCTTAACAATTACTATTCTGGTTTTACTTTTGAAATAAAATTAATACCTGTAAAGTGATTTAAATCAAGGAACATTTTATAAAGAGAAAAAGAGACGCTGACACTTTGATAACAAGTGTTTGTTGCTGTATCATTATACTTATAAAGCCACTTGTTTTCCAGTTTTATAAACTACAATTAAGTGGTAGTGTTTATTCGTTGACATTTATTGTGAAAATAAAGTACCAGGATTAGTTACTTTCTGTTTTTGGCAAACACAGCCGTTTTTCATAACCAGAAATATCAGAAATGTGACTAGGAAGCCTTTTACTTAACAAGCTTGTTAGTAAGCAATTAAATGGCATTTTGGGGAAAAAAAAAAAAAAAAAAAAAAAGCAAAGACAGAAACAGGACAAGAACAGTCTCTGCAAAAGAATATTTTTTAAAAATGTTTGGAGAGTCAACTATTCATCTCTCCCTATAAAACATCATTAGCTCAAGATCTGGCTCTATGACTGATCACAATGATTTTCAAACCTGCGTCCTCCCTGAGCATCATCAGTCTAATTTTCAAATGATGGCAGATACTACTTGTAACAAATAAGAAAAAGTAGGTCTGTGTTAATTGTTAGAGAGACATCTTTGGATATAATTCAAATTTTGTAGACATAAATGTAAATTATATTCAATTTTTAAAGTCAAATTATCATCTAATCTGGCCTCACAGATTAACGAAGGACCTAGAACTTTGGCCAATAATGTCAGTGTCAAGCATTGTGCTTCTAGTGACCTGAACAGGGTTGTTTATCAGACTTTTGGAGAGCAAAGTGGAATTTTGCTGCAAAAGTGACTATATTGACATTCTGAACATCTCCTAAACTCCCACAGGTATAAATATAAGTGAGCTTTTCTTATTAGTTTTGTTCTTCTTAATCAAAGAGGTTAAAATTTTAGTATAGCTTTACAGAATATTTCCAAAGGATAAAAATATTCAAAACCTCAAATTCATGCTGAAGCTCAAGAAGAGATATATATGCATTTCTTAAAAATAACCCTACATGTTTTTTATTTTATTTATTTTTTAATTTCAAAAAGTTAATGAAGCAGAACATTCTAAGCAAATAGGCAAACAACTTCAGGGAAAAACTGGCAAAGAAGAGAAGTTGAACCCTCACATGAGTTTCAGTAAAAATAGTCAATATGATTTTGTGTTGTTTCCTTTCTCAACACATTTCACAAAAAATAAAATCTGAATTTTTCAGTGCTGAAACATTGATGGAAAGGTATCACATTTCCTCACTATATTAATGACCATCCCTCCTGACTGACTGTGCTATTTACCAAACATATATTAAAGCTTAATGTGTATGACGATTAAGCAGGCACTCATTTTACAGTAAATATCTATGTAAACACTTTGGACCACAACTAAGAATTCAGTTAAAACCTGGGCAAAGGACTTGCAACATGGGAACTTCATGCAGAAACCTTGGCTTGGGTGGAAGCAAGACCACACCTTGTATCACTTGCTATTTCACAACTATACATTCAACCCCTTCCAACCTTTTGATCATCTTCCATGTTTGTTCTACTGTTCTTAAAGAACAAAATCACATTTGAGTGTGGCTATATTTTAGAAACATCTTTCTCAATAGAACTGAAATTTCATTATGATCAGTATTATTATCTTCTTTTTTTTAATAGACAATGGCTCATATAGTTAAAAAAAATGAAATGATTTTATTTAGATTGAAACATCATAAGCAGAGTTATTAATTGTAATGGCTGTTTTTTTGTGAAGAGGCATCAGTAGAAAAAGCCACATGTCAGGCTCAGCTTCTAGAGCTCATAGTAAGTTCCTGGTAATAGAGTGGTTCCAGGCAAAAAATGAACATACACTGTGATGAACATATGCAACAGCACAGTATAAATACATATAACCGTTTTTCATCTTTAAAATTTCTTCACAGATAAAAATACAGAACCAGATTATAGGAATCTAGAAATAAAAACTTTACTGCTAGTAATAATTCTTATCAAGCCCAAAGTACCCTTGACAAACAGTAAAGAAAAAAGCCTCTGCAGGATGCATGACATGCCCAACAAAGCCTTAGCACAGTTATGTCGGTGTCTAACAACATAGTGTGAGAGTTCTGCAAACAAACACCGTATGAAAGCACAGAAATCTGCATTTAACCTAAAGCTCTCTAATTGCCCGGGTTTTAGATTAAAAGATCTTCCCAGCATCACAGAAATGATTCTTCTGTTGCCGAGCTTCAGATATCCAACCCTAGGCTCCCTTCACTGCCAGTGGGGAGAGGCAATTCATAACCTAAATATTCTCTGTCATCTCCTAGAACCAAGCTCTCTTTCTTGATTATTCATGGTGCTTTGGCACAAGATGGTTGGAAACGAGGATACACTGTCTAACATGCAGAAAACATTTTGGATGTTTCCATTAGGCAAAGAGATCTTCTCACGTTAAACAATCAGGCACATTCCCAGCTAACTAACATTTTTGGAAACATTTAGGCAAAATTACTCCAATCCTTAGTTACCGTTTTTTAACCTTTATATTAGGAACACAATTTTTTTTTTCTTTCTTTTTTCTTTTTTTAAAGTAAGAAAAAAGGTTCTTTTACCAGCCTCGAGATTGCAGAATACACAAGAGCAGAGCAGAAAGCACACAGCATGTGTGTTGCTTAGGTACTGACACATTACAAAGGAGACTCTCAGTTAGTTTTCTTTATCATCATAAAGAAAACTTCTCCAAATAACTGTCAAGAGTGGGAAGCCTAATCCACAATGACTTAGTCATACTTTCAAATTAAAGGTAGGACGCCACACAGAAAGCAACAAAAAGAATCACTCTTCTGGTATGTTTTCAGCCTTGGACAAAAAACAACACATCTTTCCAATTTTCAGGACAGGCTGACATGTCCTTAATGATTAGCAATTTTTCTTAATTCTGCACAGTGAGAACAAGGCTAACCAATTGTGTAAAAAAAAAAAAAAAAAAAAAAAGATCTGGGCTAAGATCACTACATTTATAGCAGTGGTGGAAAAACAATCTTTCATAATATAGTCACTCTCTTAATCAACTAAATTAGAGGGAAATATGTCATGGCGTCAGCTTGTCAAAAGCCTCTTGCTACTGAAGATGCTACACCAGGAAGGTTAATTCTCTCAACAAATTAGACAGACTGGATTCCTGTTTCTTTTGGTGACTCTTCTATGGTTGAAGCAGGTTCTTTAAAGCTGCTGCACTGTGACCTTTTACTTTCAGCAGCTGTCTGCAAAAGGGCCTCAGACAAACAGTTCAGAATCAGGGCATGACATGGAAATAAGACTTCACAGCCTTGGGCTAATGTGGCTCAGCACAGGATAAACATTTTTTTGTCTATCTTTCAGGGTTTATCTCTTTTATGACTCATGTTGAGTAATTGTTTCCACATCCCTTTCTGTCATAAGGGACAGGGAACATGCTCATTCAAGACAAGAGCTTTACATGGAATTTAGGAGGAACAGGACACAATCTAGAGCTCTTGCTGCTAAGCCTTTGGTTGGATTGGCTTTGCTCTTCTCCCGTTCATCCTGCCCCTCCGTATTTTAGCCAACAGTCCAAGCTGGTGGTTGAAGGAACAGTCTATATGAGGGCTCTGAAATGTACAGTATGGCTCCTGGCAGTGATAAATGAGAGTTATAATTGATATATCTCATTCCAGTGTATATAAGCAAAGTCATACACTGATAAGATAACATATAAAGAAAATGGCTGAATGCAATCTCATTCTTCATTCAGCAGATAGCAATCTCATTTCACTTTTGTTATTTAACATGAAACATAACCTTTAGCATGAGAAAAGAGGAATTTAAAATCTTCCCTTCAGAAGTTCTACCAAGAACAAGAGCATTACACTTACATCATATGAAAACACACCATGAAGTGCAGTTCAAAAAGCCAGGGTACCAATAGGATCTTATTTACATGTTTTACTGTTCTATTATGCATTTATATTATGTACCTTGATTAAATCTTATCTCTTGATTCTATTATCATAATATGCCAGTTAAAGAAACAAACAATCTCCACCCCCAAAATGATAGAGCAGAGAAAAAAAAAAAACACAAAGCCATAAGAAAAGCGTACCAGCAGCATCAAACCACTCGTACTGGAACTACAAGTTCTTCTGGTTCATTAGCCAATACTAAGCTCGGTAGCAAAGGCAGATTTGATGATATGCAACAGTGCTTTTTGTCAGCATGTGAAAGTCAATCACATACCATTTACTGGAGACGGCAAAACCAAAAGACAGCTCAGGGAAGAGCGGGATTCCAGAGGCAGTCTAGGAGGCACTGGTGAAGCTGATGCTGCAGGTCACCTGCAAATTTGCTGCAGGTCTAGCTCAGCCTACAGTGAAATCCTGAGTGTCATCTCCCTCCTACTGACCTCTCTGAAACTCTTCTTCTGCTTCCCTCTCCAAGCCACAGCATGGTTTGTGTGGCCCTCACATTCACACACAGTCTGGTAGGAATGGGGATGCTGAATATGAAGACGGTTAGGATTGGGAAGGAGAAGTGTTGGGGCCTTCAGAGAGGAAATGACAGAGGACAGCAACTATCGACATATGCAGTTTTCAGTTTATACAGATATAATCACTCATACTCTCTACAGAAATAAAAAAGCTATGACAAATCTGAAAGCTGTGGTAACACTCCTGCTTTTAATGATTTCTGGAAGAAAAGCAAATCAACCTAGACAGATTCTCACAGGTTACCCTCCTGTAATTGTCTGCTGGTTACCACATTCCCCATCACATTAGATGTCCAAACTCAAGACCAGATGTAGCACAATCCAAATTCAATCACCTAACCTTAACTAGTTTGATTCCCCCAAAATACTACTGAGAAGAGAGCATGAATCTAAAATAATCTGTGAAAGAAACAGGTGAGGGGGGAACGAAATTGGAATAATTATTTTTGCTCAATTTTTAATAAAAGAGCTTTCACTATATTTAGAGATGGGGAGATACCCTGATCTTTCAGTGACAAAAATTGAGAAAAGGGAGCTTCCAAAGCGGCCTGACAGCTGTTCTGCAATGCATACTCAAGCACTGTGCCCAGATAGGTAATAGCTATTTGCATGCTATTACTGATTAATCCGTAAGATATTCCATTTGCTCAGCTGAGGTGATTTTGAAGCAAGTAATAAAGAGAATGAACAAAGCTAAAGGAATACAAGAGTAGTAGGTTAAAAGTCTTACTCCACATAAAAGTGCTTCTCTATAACTACTTTTTTTTTCTGATATTTTTAATTTTTTTCAGTCTTTTCGATGTTATAGAATTGGCAGCATATGACATTTAGACAATAATTAATTTTTCAACTAAGTCCAGCAGGTTTTGGTTACCCAGTTATCCATGCCTAAATTGATGCAATGCAGATGTACAAGTCAGTCCCTTTAATACCTACTTCATTAACAATAAGCTCTTCAGTGTGAAAGTAAAGTACTCCTCCCCCACACAACTATCTAATAAACTATCAAGGATTTTCAGAGCTTTCATATGAATGTGGAAATACTATCAGATGTGTTAGGCATGACTTCTTTTCTTGCTACAGTTCTTTTATATATGAGCACAGGGGTACAAGGCATCATCAGTTTAATGAAAGACAGGAAGAAACTATTCTATATCAAAGAGTAGTAAGAGGAAAACAAACAAAGCAAGTACATATGGAAATCAAGAGCAGTCATGGCAAATTTTTTTGCTCACAATACCCAGAAGTACCCTACTTTCTTACATTCTTAAAAAAAAACAAAACAAAACAAAAAAAAACCAAAGACCTAGAGAATTGCCTCATTAAAAATACTGTTCCTTTCTCTTGTTTACCAGCTATTCTTTTCTTCACGTTTTAACAATTTCATAATTCAAGACCATCACACTTACACTGCAACTAATCTTGTAGGATGGAACTATTTAAATCTGTTTAGAGTTCCATTCTTTTTTGGCTAATCTAGTCAAATGATATAAAGGAAAAACTTGACATGATGTAAAAAAGTGAAGAGTTGAGTATGTATGGAGTTAAGCAGCCTGCCTGTGGAAGGTTCATGGAGAGGGTAATGCCATCCTTTATCACATACTAAAAAGTCCTCTCTTCCTTTTGCTAATACACATGAAATGAGAATACAAATAAAAGAAGGTGGGTCTGCTCCTGAAACCTCATGTACCTATTGCTGGATGCAGAGTTATCAAACTGAGAAAGGCCAGTTTGGGTAGTTGAAACGGGAAAAAACAACTAATGGCTTAAGTTCATCAGAACTTTCAGTGACTATGTGAAAGGAAGCACTACAAAGCTTATTATAACATTTCAGAAATACGTCACCTTCAGTAAATCTACATTGTTAAGAGTCATGCATTTATGAAAAAAAAAAAAAAAAAAAAAGATATATCGAAAGTTTTGTTCCAATGGTGCATGTATGCCTTCAGAAGGAGACTTGTTTCTACGCAGAGATGCAGCTGAGTGTCTGTCCCTAAGAGATACAGAATGATCCCCTTTAAAAGATTTTAATCTCTAACAGAAATTTTAAAAATAACATGCATTCAAAGGAGAAGGAAACAGAACACATAAGGCGAGGGAAGTTCTTAGAGTGATGATAGGCTGACAGACCACAACATCTATCTTCACCTTGAGGGACGTGCAAAGAGAAATTAGAATGTGTACACTCAATATGTTTTTGGAGTTGATCCCTCTACAAATGTCATACTCAATTGCAGTAGGTATTTATATACATTAGTGGTGAGGCACTGCAATGAGCAAGCACTGTACAAGTTATTATGCCTGTATTGCGTTATCTATTTTCGTTACAGCATGCAGCTTTAGAAATGGCAAAATGGTGACTACCGTCTGTGACAAACCAGCTGGACAGACATGCACAGAGCCCAATTTAGTGGGAGTCCCACAAACTGCAAATAAGAGAAAAGTGTTCCGTTCATTAGAAGAAGAGGCTGGAAGTTCCACTAAAAAGTGGAGTAGGGTTATCAAAATTAGTAGCTTCCTTTGTTTAAGAATACAGAGGACTGAATCAGCCATCCCTCTATGTTACTATACAGTAACAGTGTTACTATCCCATCTCCTTTTTTCTGCTTGTGAATAATAGTTTGACAAAATGACAAAAATTACAGAGCGTTTCAGAAAACAGTACTCTTATCAAGTTCAATCTCTCTTTTTTTAATGAGAAGAATGGAAATTGGAGGAAAAGAAAAGCAGTAGTGCGACATACTTGCAAACTACATAATTGTAACAATTTTGATGGGTGTTTTCATGGTCCTGAGACATTCAGATGAAAAGTCCTGTTGGAAATGTGCGATCATTTTCATTTTACTATCCACATATAGTAAAATACAAAAATACAGCATACCATTAAGGATGTATTTACATACTGGGGAGTCCGTTAAACAGAAGCACAAAGACACAGATGGACCCTTGGCATTAAAATACTGCATTGAAACCCTGGCATCAAATGCTTTAGAATAATTGGTTAATATGGTTAGTAAATGGAACAAATCCAAAGTAAATCTAAAAACATGGGAGAAGATACATACTTACATGCACACATATTGTATGAGCACCATTTTTAAGCAGCTAAACTACTAAATGCTAAATGCATTAACCACTGCTGCTAAATCCCAGCTTCTCACCATTACTTCTTAATCCAAATAGTGTTAATAAGTGTCAAAATATGTCCATTCTTGGGACCTGTGAATTAAATTTATGTCTATTTGTTTACACTAATAGGTAATTTGTAATAATTTTTTAATCTACATTACATCATTTTATAATCTTTTGACAAAATATTTTAAAATCTATAATTGCTGTAGTTACTCAGTGTGGCTTTATGAAAATGGGTATATTAACTTCTTTCCTTCCTTTCCCCACCCTTTAGCTGATGCTGAAGCTCTGAGATATACACCCGATTTCTTCTCATACCAGTGGAATTGGCAAGGGTCTTTGTATTCTGAATAACAACCAAAAAAGAAAAATATCTGGAATACCTATGTAGTGATTAAAAAGGGATTTGCTACATTAATTTTGCAGAGACAATACCTCATTTTGATCCTCAGTGGTATGGAAGCCTTGCAGAGCACATCCTGGCTTTCAGTTTTGTCAGCCCCTGAAGCCTCAGCCACACTATGTAGCAGTTGTTAGGGGGGAAGAAATCTAGTTATTTCTAACTAGCAAAAGCACGAATTTAAAAAATTTGAACACTGAGGTTATGGTTTGCTCCACCTGGCTCAAAAAATTAATTTAAAATAAGATCATCAAGTCCCTTGATTTCTGTGAAGTGTGATAAAAATCAATAACTGAGCCTTGCAGATTTACTCTTAGGATTGTTCTTTTAATATCAGCAAATGCAATGCATATTTAGTGGTTGCTCAAAGTCAAGGTCAGCTAATATTTTGCACTCTGAAAACATACTGAAACCTAAGCTTCAGGGAGACAGCCAGCGTAGGGGAAGGAGAAATGTCATCAATTCAGATACTCAGTGGATATGCACAGCCCAGTCGTTCTGAAGAGCACCAAGCTTTCCTTCCCTTGCCTACCCATTCAGTATCATTAAACTGAACTCCTTACAGCCAATACCATAGTTGAACAGTTTATACTTTCACTAGCAAGTATTAATACTGGCACCCAGTCATGACAGAGATGGGACTGGTGTACCAGAAAGAATCTACTGGAGCTGTCTCTCCTCCATTTGGTTTGGTAGTCTGTTTGCTTGTTTTAAAGAAAAGAATGAATGGCTTAAGTGGGTGAAATTTTTGTGTTTGAAAGTTTGGGTGATTTCAGGGTGCTTACCGAAAACAGAAAGATCTAAAAAGGTCCACCAAGAAGCTCTGGCTTTCCATTTTCATAAAGCCAGTTCAGACCCTGTCACACCCTGCAGATGAAACAGCGAAAATAAACTGCATTCTGACAAGTATGGAACAAAAAACCCCAAACAAACAAAAAAATTTTGAAGACAAAAATAATCTCTCCTATTCCTAGGAAAAACCTACCCAAAAGACTTGGCTGACATACTCGTAAGAAGGCAAGACAGCATTTCCTTCGCAGACAGTGTAAACCGCAATGGAACATAAAAGAAGCTCATCTCTAATATATTCCCTAGAGCTTACCACCAGACCCAACATTAAGGTACCAGTAAGTGACCAACCTAATGATTTTGCACAGTTGCAGTGTAACATCTACAGGATGTTGACAATATTACACTATTTATCTTTAGTCACAGCGCTGAGTTGTTCTTTAGGCTCAGAATAGAAAACATTACAGATACTGAACAAGGTTCGACTGAGGTTTTAAATGCCGTCATGCCACAATGAATTCCATGGTCTGTGGCATTGCTTTAGAGTCCAGCTCTGAGTGGAACAAATCCTTGGTTGGGACATCATAAATATCACAGTTAAAGAAAATGGCTTAAAAATTCTTTACTAACATTAGGCAGCACTGGAATTAACCACACTCCTAATTTTAGACTATGTTCTGCAGCCTTCAGTTGAGCTGTGTCTTACGTCAAAGGAATTCCCATCTAATGTACAACAAAGTGACCTCAGGTCAGAGTGGCAAATCTGAGCCTTCCACTCCCACCATCTTGCTTCTCCCTGTGACAATCCTCAAGTGAATCACAATTCTGCCCCGTACTGAAAACTAACAGCAGCAATGTCCTGAGGTGACAGCTGTCAATAGCTGAGCTCTCACCACACCAGGCACCAGGGTTAATTAATAGCTCTTCTTTGGACTGCTGATGTATTGAAGTTCAACAGTCGTGGCTGGCTTGTTAACAGTTTTGAAATCTCAAGCTGGTAACCGAAAAAGATTCATTGCAAGGGTGATGAATAAGTTTAAGTCGCAGATGAACTTGCCTCATTCTTCTCCTTTTTTTAATAAAGCAGAGCCTTTTGTAAATTAGAATGCCTTACCATATACATTTTCTGCACTTTAAATTCGTATTTATTGCAGGTCTTTTATAGTAATGGTATTTCTGGACTTATGTAGCAGCTTCACTGCTACATTAAGTGGAAAAATTGTATTGGTTTTACAATAACATAGTAGAGAAAAAAATAAGAAAAATCTGAATTTGTTGTAAAAAATTTGATTGGCAGGTTTTATTATGTTGAAAAGCCTGATCTGAAAATGTTTCAAGTCAATCCACCTATGAGAGAGGTATTGATGTTTAACACCACAGTCTCACACTATGAGATATTTATTAGACAAGTGAACTGATAGGTATGGCAGCTGTGATCTGCTGAAGGACAGGAAAGAACAGGGCCCAGAAGATGTACCCAAAAAGCCCTTTTCTAGCGCTTAACAATGCTCTCTCCTAAACCACCCGGATAATAGTGCTAATAGTCACAACTCCACCAGGGATTAACAGCTCATTCCAAGCAGATTTCCAAAGCACGTGCTTATGTCCACACTGGCAGCTTGCATTCAGGAAAAAACACTCTTAGCTTTGGAAAGGTAGTCTGGTTGGGCATCAAATACTACAATAATTATCTGATCAGTGAGTGAATAAGACAACTTTCATCTGCAGTTCTGCTGCTGTGGTCAGCAAAAAGCTTTCAATTATTTGACCTATTGCAAACAAACAGGCAATCTCTATTTATTTTTCCTTGAAACCACGATAGTTTTAATTAAAATTTATGCTATTGTTCCAAGAACTATGTACTCTGACTTGAAGTAGCATCTAATCTAGCAGCGGCTGTGACTGCATGATACAGGGCAAATGAGGAAAAGGGGCAGGGAAGAAAAGAGTGGGCCAGGTGTTAATGCATTTTTGCATTATTAAGAATTAATTAGGCAGTATTAAAAGATCGGGAAGTGATAAAGAAGCAATTGGGGGGAGGGGAAGGGAAGAAGCTAAGACATAGGCAACAATGAAAGCCCTCATCCTACACAGAAACATAAGAATGAAAACAAACAGGGGTCTTTGGAAAGGAAGTAGAAATAATACAGGCAGTGGTGAAAGACCTATATAAAAGGCAAATATACCAGTGTCAGATAGTAGAATGGCAATTAGCCAGTAATTTAAAGACAAAAGTCTCACATCAAAAGGAAGAGGATTTAAAAAAACATGTACTATCTTGCTTCCCAGCCCTCCTGCAACCAGGGCACTGACCCTGCAACAAGATCCTGATGGCTGGATACAGTTCAGTGGGGCTATTTCCATCCTACGGGTAAGCGGAGTTGGGGTCCAAGCTAATAAATTATGCAAGCAGGAGAAACTGTGTTATAGGCTGTGGCCAGCTTAAATCCATGAGGAATTCAGAGCAAATATGAACAAGATGACTGTGTACCTCATGGGGGAAGCCTGACAAGGCAACTCTGCAACTGTATTTCACTCACATCCAATTCTATCTCCCATTTTAGAAAGACCAGGCAGTTCAGGCCCACCAGGTTACTAAGCAAGCAGTCTGAAGGGGCGCAGGAAAATTTTAACTTTGTCATTTTCTGGGTTTGACTGCCAAATTATAATGCTTAAATGCTCACTGTAAGGGTATTTTTTTTTATGATGATGATACTGATAACCATTATGAAAAAATTATATCTCAAAAGCCTGGAGCAACACACTAGATTTCAAGATTATTTCATACTTAGAAGTTGTTTAACAAAATGCAAAGTGGTCTTGAAAGCATTGTAGCTAAATTTTTACTGGAATTCACCAAGATAATCACTTTATTTTTTAAAGTATAATCAAAGCACAGAAAGATGAAAACATGCATAAAGCCAATTCTCACAGACCAACACCAACTCACATTAGGTTTTTCAGGAATGTGAGACAATTGACAGACTGTGTTCTGACTTTTGTATTTTACTCACTGGCTCAAATTCAGATTGTACCTCCCTGTCAAGGCTCTTGCAGGTAATTAGCAGTAAGGAAATAATGGCCTTCAAAGTCTGTGTTTATTATTGTTTTATTCCAACTAAACATAATACTTGGCAAACCCAGAGGACTCCTCCTCTTCCTTCCAGCACTTTTTCCTCCTTCCTGTTCCCTTCTCTCCCTCCAAAACCTTCAAGCCAGATTCTGAAGTCAGTTGACCCATTAAATAACTCATGGCAAGCCTCTGTGCAACTTTTCCTTTCTGAAGAATTTCATTTGCCCTGCCTGCTTAGTTGGAGAAGTGGCTTTTTGTCCCTCACTGCAGATTCTGCATTGCTTCCTGGTTTTGTGAAGCCAAAGTCCCCATTCCCTTTAAGCAATATTGCTGCCACTTACTATCATACTCTGATAAACTGGGTGACTTGTCAAAACGTATTCCAGCAGCCCCCAGCCTCCAACCCAAAGTGTTTATGCAAACCTCTGTGGATCTACTTCCGATGAATGAAAGAGTTAATCCAAAAAACCTCTACTAATGAGTAATTCCAATAAATGTGAAGGTTGCTGACAGAAACAGAAGAGCACAGATGTTGAATTTTAAATGTATTTGGGAGCAACACACTTTTACACGATATGGAAGAATGGCAAAGAGATTTCAATGGGCTTTTCATGTAGAAGGCCCTGAGGTAACAAGATAATGTATTGTTTCCATTTCCAAAGGATGTAACTTTCTTTAAAAAAAAAACAAAAACAAAAAAAAAACCAACCTACTTAAAGGAGGGAAGGAGGGAGGAGATGTTCCTTATAAAAAGGGAGGGTTGCATACCTTATCTGCCTTCCTATGACACCGCTGACATCAACAGCAAAGGCATGACTACAGCGCTAGTGTTTTGGCGTGTTTTTTTTTCTTCTCCATTAGTTTTATAAGATTGGCTAGGATTTACATGAAAGGTTGTTGATCACCTAAGGCAAATAGCACGATCAAATAGATTAAATTAAAAGCAACCAGCCTCAACAAGCAAGACACAGAAGGCGGATTCTATGAATGACATACTCGCTGCTCTACCTGCAGACCGTAAATCATCACACTCTCACTTGACAGTGCCAGGCATAGGCAGATCAGCACTAAAACACCGGGAGTCCAAACACTGGGTTTTTTCCGAACAATTAGCCTCTTGGAAGTGGAGAGTGAGGGTGGGTTTTTGCATGATTCCCCCCACCCCCATCCCCCTCTTTCATATTCAAACACTTGGGGCAAGGCAATTTGACACTGGTTTCTGTAACAAACCTGGTCAGGCAGGATTTCTCACACACCCTGCACAAAAGGCTAACCTCTCACAAAGTACTTATTGGAGATTTACGTCAAGGTTGAGTGAACTGCAGCCAGGGAACTGAGCTCAAAACACTGTGTGAAAGGCTCTGGTGCTAATCACTAAACCAGTGGGTTAGCTGGAGAGGAATTAGGGGGGAGTGCGGGGGGAAGAACAACAAACAAATAAAAAATACTCTTTGTAGTGTATCATTTCCAATATTCAGCTACACTATTACCAGGGGAAACGAGGGAATCACTTGTAATTGAAAATTTCCTCAAATTATCAAAATATTGAAATAGCTATACTTAAAAAAAAAACACCTTCACTATTCAAAGGAAGGAATGGTAGTCACTGCTAGGATTGGTTTCCTTATTTCCTTTTTTTCAACTTCTATTCTGTATTTCCAATGGTTTATTAAAGGATGTCTAGGTGTTCTGTAACTCAGACATTGATCTCAGTTGTTGCTGCTGGAGATATCTTTCAGAGAGAGCCCAGTGTTGGATTTACACGCGGCTGTCAGAGGTGAGCTCTATGAGATAAGCAACTAGAATAAAGTGACTGACAAGTACTGATAGACCTTGTCCAGGCTACGATAGCAGGACCTTGTTAAAACATATTAACTAACTTCTGTCCATCCAGCGTAGACAGGCCATGCTGTTGTGTCTAAATGTAAACTAATGTCTTAAGTGTTTTCAGTACATATTGCTTTATGTTCACTGCCTTTGAAAAACTAGCTAACCTTTTCTAGCACTGTGTCTTTACAGTCTAGATTAGATGTGTTTTTTACATTTAAAACAGCGTATTACACAATTAGTTCAGCTGAAATGAATTCCAAGGGGAACTCAGGTGTTCCCCAGACCTGCTCTTTGGCCATAATTTGTCCAAAAGTGAGCTCACATTCATCTGAAAGTCCTTTTTTCTCATGTAAATAGTGGAAGAGATTTAGATATTCCTTAATAAAATAGGATAAGAAGGAATAATCCCAACACTACGTAGTCTTTTAAACTTAAATGCTGCAAGGTTCTGCAAGCAAAGCTGTACTGAGATGCACACAATACAGTTTTTGCCAGCCATACACAGGTCACTTTCCTCCTGAAGGGTCACAGCAGCCAAACCTTTCTGACCCAGCAGAGTCCTGTTGTTCCCTCTGCAGGTTTACAGCGGATGGGAAGGTAAATTTTATTTCCTCCACTGTGATACACCGTTGCACTAAATTTGTCCTACTATTTGTTTTGCAAATGTTTTAACATGTTGTTAAAATTGCCATTATTTCATAATGTGTGTTTATTTATTACATAGACACTGTATAGGCACTTAATTGATTCAGTTGCTCAAGTAACTTTATTCCACTTAATCTATCCTCACACCACAATACAGAGGCAACAAGCAACTGCATAGCTGTTTTCCAGCTTACTGCAAACTTCAGGAGAGAAAGGTAACTAGAAACTGATGAGCAATATTAGTCATCATTGTTTAAAAAAAAAAAAAAAGCCCACACACAAATTCATGCATTATTTAAGAAATCAAAGTTACCATTTTGTAACTGCTGTTATAAAGATGGAAATGTTAAGAAAGACTTTCTTCATACTGCTGCAAGAATCCCAGCTGCTGAGCATTTACTGCTGCCCTGTAAAATTAGGGTGGAGAAATTCCCCGCTGTAATAAAAATGTCCATATACCCATAAACAAGAGACACATCAGTTCCTTTAAAAAAAAAAAAAAAGAGATACCACTAGAACAGCCTTTCATCCTTAGTGTGTCTGAAGGGCTTAAGACACACTTTGCTGCCTAAATATAATCAGCAACATTACCACACTAGTACCCTCAACAAGTTTTAAAGTGACGTATGACCTTTAAAAAAAGATTTTTTTGTGAAACAGTATTTGTTAGTTGTGTTGGGAAACACAAAAGAACAAATTGCAAGGGAAAGTATTACAGATTGTTCAGTGGTGAAGAGGTTAAATCAACTTTTAAAAAGCAGTCAATCATGAAATTCAACAATAAAATAATTTTGAAACATCCAAAACTTACCATCTGACATATCTGAAAAATTCAACATGATGGGATCTTACTGGAGATGGAGATCATTTTCAATGTGACTAGGTGCTTTTCAGTACAATGAGGGTTCTGGTTCTTTTTTTTTTTTTTTTTTTATGGACTTCTTATGACCATGAACCAATCCTTAACACCTCTACTTTCCATGCACAGCTCTGCGTGCGTAGCACAGTGCAGCACCCAACACAATATCCTTGACAGCTTTCCTTTGCAAAAAAACTTGCCTGTTTGCTAATGGCTGGTGCAGAATGAAGACAAAACACTTATTTTGTAAGCATCTCAAAAAACAGGTGGTTTTGCTTGTTTTAATTTGTCTTTGAATGACTAGTGCTTGGGGGCTGGATAAGCTTAGGAGATCTTTGAACCAAAAGCAGTGTAGAAAGGTGTAATACACTTGTAACAGAAGGTTAGAAAAGCATCTGTAATGGACATTATCATCTGGCTTCTCTTTTTTCTTGGATCATCTTCAGGCAAGCTTTGGCATTTTGTAGAATTGCCCCACTTAAAAACACTTCTGTGTATTTGCATAACTGAGTGTGAAATGATGTAGAGCAACATTGACTGGTTTATTTGAATTTACTCACCTGCTTTTTGCCTGTAGGATTCTTCAGACTATAATTCCCCCAAATATAATACACAGAGAGTTACAGAAGGTCATTAATATCAGCCAACTTCAGTCACCTAATTTAAAGGCCTAGATTAAGGAAGTAGTCTCCCCAGGCTTCCTAAATTGTATGTATGTAAAGGTAAAGAGAAACTATTAAAGATGGCAGATAAGCTTCTGCTTTGATTTGCATTCTGGAGGTACATCTCTCTCTTTGCCCATTGTGGAAGGAGCCTAAGATAACTACTCTTCTTGTTTAGGCATCTCTTTTAGGTTCCTATGAGGTGATACAAAGGTTTCTGTATTCTCAGTGCCTTCAGCTCAAGACTTTTGCCCATTCTTGCCTCCACTCTGTGACAGCTATTGTATATAAGAAAGGTTACTGAATCATAAGAATCCAGTTATGCAGCTCTTTTTCTTCCTCTTTGAAGAAATCTGTTGTTTTTCGACAGTTACCCACACCTATTGCTTAATTCTGAGAAATTAATAAGACTCCACAAACCTGGTTTCAAAGTTCCATATTATGGCATATACCATGCACTCAGCTTCCAGAAATTCATCCCATATATCCCAGAAACTGCAAGGTGCAGGTCGTCTAAATGAGGCCACAAAAAAGGTACAGAGGGGCTGAACACGAGTGGGAAACCCACATACAACCCTTATCCTATTGACAGTGGCAGGTGAGCAGGAGATCAATCTAAAACATACCTTAGTATATCAGTGGAAGGCCTTTAAAATCCAAATACTTTGTTCAATGCCCAATTCAGATGCTTCCTTTCTTGCCTATTCTAAGCATATACGATTTGCACAGCCCTTGTGTGTAACAGAATGACTTTCACATGTACACAAGGGAAAAAAATCATCTAACAACTGGTAACACTGCACACCTTACTCCCATGAAATATGCTATGCAGTGGCCTTTTATTGCTGCTCTATTCATATAACCTGTTAGCTAAATTGAAGTATGTGGCCCTGGAAGGTCATTTGTACCAATGATAATGAGAAAAAACATGATGAACTGTTTTTCAGTTTTTGAACTTTGTGTAATGGTGCTTCGTTTCTTGATTTCTTAGTTGCTGTTTTAAATGAACACACTGAATATTTACCAGGAATCACCAAGAATGTTAGGTCAGAGTTTGCATTTCTGGATTTAAATAGCTAACTAATGTATAAAAGGTAGCAAATCACTGATAATCACTTGAGGCCTCCTGTAACTTAAAACGGACATCAGCAGATTATTTACTGCACTTTGAGGTGGATTTCACAGATTCAGAAGGAACAAAGGCAGGTACACTAAGACTGAGAGGTACAAAGAAATGTAGCACTAAAAGGCTGTTTGAGATGCAAAAAGTCCATATCGTAAAACTATAGACAAAGCTCCTTGGGCCACTTCTCCTAGTTAATTCTCTGACTTCTTAGAGACGTGCCTTCTCTTCAGATCCCTTATTCCCTTATCTGTCCTGGCTCTCTTACAAGCTGGATCTTCCTCACTTTTCAATAGTTAGCCCAAGCAAGAAGAAACACTCCTTTCCCATACATACACACACCTCATGTCTTATCCAAATAAGCTCATTAACTTTTCCTTTCCACCTTACTTCCTTTTTCTGCTTCACAAATATCCTTTAATTCCCTCTGATTTTAGTTTTATCTTACAAAGCCATCAGATTAGCATGTCTTTAAATATACTGCCAGAGAATGACTATCACTTAGTTCTACACAAAGACTAGTACTGAAAATACAGCTTTCATCTACAATGGCCTTACACTATTCCCTTTTTAAAGGAATGTCACCCTATAAACTTAGGCATATCTATTAAACAATAAAAATAAAACTATTAATAAAATATTATTTCACAGAATAATTACCGTTTTATTTAAGTTTCAGGTAGAACCTCCCCCTTGCCTTCTTGATTAAAGCCATATTAGTATTTCCCATTAACTGACAAATTACGCTTTGGAGACAGAAGAGTCATTAACTGCAGATAAGACAAAGTTTTGCTTCCTACCTACAGTGATACGGCTGCCATTCGGACAAAGCACAAGCAGGCACTCCTTTTCTTTTTATCACCTCCTGTAATTGCTGTGTAGTGGTGTGTCTAGCCTTCCTTCAGTTACTGGAGACAAAGCCAATACAGTGAATGGCCAAAAAGCATACAGTTTTCTGACTATATAGGCATATTTTTTTGGATGAGGTAACTCACTTTTTGTACTTCACAACTGTGTTGTTTATATTTGCATTGGCTCCAAGAATCCTAGACAGATAATTCAGGCACAGACACCTCCATCACAATTAGATGAGACAAGTCCCGCCCTGAAAGTCCATGGGATGGAGTAACTTCAGGGAGGTTGTTTTTTTCCCTAAGATCTGGGGATCATTTCCTAGAGCAGGAGTCCCAGTCAAAGCCAGAACTCTCATTTATTTCACTGAAATCAGGTCTAGGTCAAATGGGGTAATAAAATAATATGGGGTAACAGACCCAGAGAGAAACCACTGCTTTTTGACCTGGTGACTCTGGAATGACACCAGCTGGGCACATGGAAAGAAAGAGAAGGCTCTTTTGTCATATTTCAGTGTACGAGTGATTGAAAATGACATTCAAAATTAATGCCTTACTTCAGCTTTAGGGCCACAAATTTATTCTGCCTTTTGTGTTTAGTTAAAATTTTCTACACCTGAAAGTAAGTTGCTAGATTTCTGAACGCTACGACATATTTAATGTTCTGAATTTTTGAATTCATATTCCAGCTTAAACTTCGATGTATGTCAAACACAAGATGTCAGACACACTCAGTGCAGTTCTCTGCATGCACATAGCCCTGTTCTGGCTTTCACCTTCTAACTGGGAACCTGTCATCTGCAGTGAAAGCCCTATCTTCTAAATGCAATTTATAGTTCCCAGGCCATGTTCAGACAGCTTCCTTAGAGAACTCCATCTGTTTTGAAGCTGTGATATGCTTTTTTTCCTGCTGCTATCACTATATTCTTTTTTCCCACCAACTTCATAAACTCTCTTAATGTGTCCTTTCTATCCCTTTTGTAGTCAGAATGTCACGTAGCTGTTCAAGTTTCAAACAATGGTAATGATGTTGGTTAAAAAAAAGTCAAATTTCACACAGACAAATAATAAAAAGCTCATCCATTTTCATTGCCATCTACAAAGCTAAATCAAACATTGATCCTAAAAAAATCTAATTAATTATTTCAACAAAAATGGGATAAAATTTTCATTCTTTTTTTTGACAGCTTTGCATTGGCACAACTGTCAGAGTATTTCAGCCATTTGTGCTTCCAGTATTATTAATGGAGGGTAACCCAAATCTTTCAACAGTTTCTCCTAGAAAAGGATGTGAGGCAGGTTATTCATTCCACACATACTAACAAGAGAGTGACATAGCTATGCTAGTCATGGTAGAGATCTCCAGAAAATTATAACAGAGGAGAAAAGGCACACCCCTTAACTTTCTCTTTGGAAATATCATTTACTTTAGTATGTTTCCAGCACACTTTCATAGCTAAAAATCTCTACAAAGAATGATGGTATCAGGTGGTTAAATAGATGCTGTTCTTCAAGTCACCAAGTTTGCATATGACTTATCATTTTGATGATACAGATTTATAAAGTGTATTTATAAGTTTTGTCCATTATTTAAATGGTTCAGAAAGAAGAAATGGTAGGCCAAAATGTTTGACAACTCCTTGCCAGCTGTTGAAAACAACCTCACTTCACAACTGTGACATGACCAGAAACCAGGACCAGCTGAAGCGCTTTTGACAATAGCAAGATAATATGGTTCAAAAAATCCCAAGGAAAATCCATACTTTTTGATAATTCTGTTCTGACTGCAGACACTATCAGTACTTTGAAAACTTGGCTGATCTCCAGCCAGAGTCTTCCTGGTTTAACAGAAGAACAGAGCAATAGCAGCGGCACAAGTATGATTCAGTGAAGGTACTGGTTGGCACATCCAAAAAAACATAACAAATGTAATTTCTATTGAAACACTTGAATAGCTTGTGTGGGGAGGATATAAGCGCTAAAGGCTACCTGAATACATTGAGGACACTCTACAGTCTGCAGACAGGCAAGGAAAACAGTAACATTTTCGTTGTAAAAATGGCTTTTACATCTACGGAAGGATCACAGCAACTTCAACTGAGAGCTCTGATTTCTTCACACCTTTAAAAACAGCAAAAATAAACAGCATTTTCTCTTCAGGATTTATTTAAGCAATGCTGAACAGCATAATCAATGATAAGGTTATAGCGGAGAAAGCACAAACCTCTCAAATTTCCTTCCCATTTGTGCTATGTTTCCATTAGCCGCATCAGTATCTCTACAGCCTCTTAACTGAACTACGTAAATTTGCTCATATAAATATGGTATATGCTATATATATAGCCAAGGGGTTTTTATATAACATATGGGTATATTCTGGGATAATATAGAGCTGGGAATACCACATTCTTATGCCTTTGCACAGTACAAAGAGAAACTTCAAGACGAACAGGAATTGGTCAGGCTGAAATAACCTTTCTGACATTTCTCAAAGGGCAAATACGACTGTGGAGTTTTTCTTTCTCCGTCTAGAGAGATACTATAAATATATCTGAGAAGGCAGGGACTAGTCTCTTACATACACCCTCAATTCAGTCCATCCCTTCCCTCCTTTGACACTGACTATAGACTTCTTAGTCATTTCAGTAAGTTTACATTTTTTCTCAGTTATTTCTAACAAACCACGGTTACATGGCAGGGAGATGAAAGGTTGAGCAAGACTCTCAGGGCTCATGAGTAAAGTCCCTAACAAGGCACAGCTGATCTACAGACAGACAGACAAAGATATCAACGATGTGTTGAAAATAAACAGTTGCAGTCAATTCTCTCGTACAGGGGAAGGGGGGAATAGCAAACTGGCAATGTCTGAGCAGCAAGAACAAAGCTGCCACTTCTCCGGACCTGTGATAGTCCGGTGATGGGAGCATGTTGTTTATACAGTTCCAGTTCTCATGTCTATCTGCTGTTCTCACCATCTTGACCTGACATGAACAGTCTTGAAACCATTTGTTCAATGTCAGCAGTGCGATAGTATCACAGTAAGGCAATTTGGTCTGCAAAAGAACAGCTCTGATGATAGACAAAGGATAAATGTATACTAGACACACAAAATTTTAGCTATTTTTTATAAACCTTTCTGCTTCTGAACTACCTCCTGTCAAATGTTGCTAAAGTAATTTGCTAATATTCATAAATATCAATGTTCTTTGGAAGCTACTATATAATAAAAAGATGCATCAATTGAAGCACAAAGGAAATTTGCATTTGTCCCAAATCACGGAGCCTGTCTAAGTGAAGGGATCCTGGCTCCTCCTCCCCTATCGATCACACACCCTCATCTGCCTCCCAGGCAGTGCACCAAGCTACATAACGGACTTACAAACATTCACCTGTGAAGAGACATTTAATACCCTGAGGTGAATATGCCCATCAACAGCAAGCTTACCTGCTTCTGGTAGGCAACATCAAACTAAATATCTGATATCTTCCAGATTACTGTGAAGTAATATATTCTTAGTGGTAATTTGACTCTGCTGCTGCAGTCAACATACTCTAACAGAATGCTGTAAACACCTATATTTTATCAATTGCAATATGTTACAAAGCATTATAAACATGGGAATTGTCAGGTACCATACAGCATGATAAATCCTTTTAAAAAAAAAAAAGGAAAACAACTATAAAAGGACAAAATTGCTCTGGACTTCCCAGTGTATGCTGTAAATGCTAACATTTATCATGAGGAAAACATAAGAGTCCTGATGTTTTCCATGAAATAAACCCAGAACAAAAACCAACAGGCTCATCAGATGCAAAATAGATCTAGACTTACTGTGCTGGAACTTGGCGTAGAAACACAACACAAGGACAGACTGAGCATATCGGATGCAGCTTAAGCCATAAAAAGCAGAGGGGAAGCATGTGGCAAACCATATAGCAATGGTACTGCTAATGGTACTACTTGTTGTAGCTTAATGCCTTCCAGAAGCCATCACAGTAGCACTGCATTTACCTAAGCTTTTACTTCTTCAATACTATCTGAATTTTCCTCTTACTTTTGCAGACTTTTTGCTGTCACAGATATTAGTTCCTATGAGTACATCTGCAACAAATGTCCATCTGTTAAAATGTTGTTCCTGTTGCAATAGCTTTCTGCTTAAATTCCAAATGTAAAATGGTAATTAACTCAATATTGTGGAAAACTTGTTATTTATGTAACTGTTTAGATTTTTCAAATGAAACCGTGCATAACCACACTCAGAAAAGAGAAGGTGGCATGTGTTAATAGGTATCTGCATTGTTCATAGATTTTGCAGGTCATTACAAGGAACATCAATATTCAGAAAACCAAAAGTATTTACAAAAGAGAAAAAAGTATACTGGATGAGCAGTGATTTTCCATATTACTTTCACTTCAGGCACATATAGAAATTCTTTGGTCCATTCTTTACATCCTGAACTTCTGGCAAGTCAATAATCCAATTGCTGCAGGAAAAAAATGGCTTTGTCTTATGTAAAAGAAAATCAGCTATTAGGTTGCAACTTCCACGAAACCACAACTCATGTTTACGTACACAGCTTATCAGTATTTTTAGCATTATCTGTTCAAATTGGATCACCAAAATCAATGAAAAATAAAATATTGTCAATATGAATAAAAAAATGGAGAACTAGGGCTGAAATGAGTATTTATTATTATTTAACTAACTGAAGTTCTATGTATTCAAGTGCTGATTGAGAATGTATTTTATTACCTATGAAAGCAATATTCCTATGGAGAAGTTATTGCATTTTCTATTTGTCATTCACTTTTAAACAGAGAAACTCTAAATGCTTTGTGAAAATGGACAAACATGTAAGAAGCATTAACTAAAAGAACAAACAAACTTTCATTATAGACTAATTATTATTTTCACAGATAATCAGGGCCTATATGCTAAAATGAGAAGTCTATAGAGTTTCAGGAAGCAAATCTTCCAACACTTATACCCTGCAACTTCCTGAAGGCAAATTCTCCTTGGGGGAGAAATTGCCCCCACACTATGGCCCCTGGGCTGAAACATCTCTGCCCCTCCAGCTCAGCCATCCCCAGGTGAAACAGCTCTTGCCAGCACAGCTAAGACTTGGCAAAGCCGTGGGGGACAAGCTCTGGACCTGCACAAACCATCAGTGCTGGTGAGAGAAGACTCTTACAGGGAAAAACCCAGAAAGCTCAAGTACCCATTTTTCCCTAAGCAGAAAAGGTTTGGCAGGTTTGTTTGTTTACTTGTTTTTATGTTGGGAATTTTATTGTTTTTCCTGGCCTCTAGCCTACATTTAGGAGGAAAAGGGAAATTTTGACTTAAAAAAAAATTAATTTTAATTAACTGTTGGTAACATTTCAGATTTTTCTCTTTTCCAAGCAAAAGAATATGCTTATTCCTGTTTCACACAATAAGAACTGAAGTTATCAATTTATTTTTTCAGGTTTAAAGTGGGTTCTTTTCTAACTACGTTATTTATAGGCCCAAATGATTATGGATATTTGGTAAATGAAAAAAAAATCATAATTATGGGATTGAAAGCAGATGCAGGTCAATGCAAAGTAACACTTTACATAGCAATCAATAAAAATGTCAATACAAACAACTACTAAAGACACCATATGACATTCCAATGGGGGAAAAAAAATTCTTCATTTTCTACTTAGACGCCTTGCTTCCTTTATCAGCAGATGGCAAGCAAATTACTAGTTCAATCCATATGTCTGTATCTGATAGACAGTGTTTTACAAGTCTGAAATTAGTTTGAAACATTTTGATGTTGGCCAGACTACAGAGGAAAACAGGATAACTTTGTCTATTAATGAAAAGTTGGTTTTGTCATAACAAATACTTCCACAAGCTACTACCCATCCAGACTTATTCAGTCGCTAATGGAATTTGTACCCAAAGACATAATCTGTGTTTAACAGACTAACAATTTGTAGTTTTATCCATTCTGTTCTTCTGCTGTGCTCCAACATGTCTCCTTCCACTAGCTGAGGTTTACTTAGTGGTGCTGATGAAAGCAAGCGAGGCCATAAGAATATTTTTGGTAGGAAGGATATCAGATCGCCAGGGCCATTTATGTGCGTGCTATTAGGCATTTGAGAGAGAACCTGTCAGAGCAAAGCCCATGCAGACCAGCACCCTGGCTCCAACCGTGGCAGAGTGCAAGCGCTGAGGAGAGAAGGAGATTTAGAAAATTTTGCTTAATCTCTCCCCACCAGGAAGCCTCCGTTTGCGATGCAGACGATGTATATTTTAGAAAAGGTGGATCAGAAAGCCTAGACAGTTCTTGTAACTGAATGGTTTGGTATTTTTTCTTTCAAAAGAAAGCTCCAAATTTGAAGAATTTCAGTGACTTTTACTATAGAAAATTGCGAGTTCCACAAAAGATTGATGGGGGAGAGAGCCAAACCAAGCTAAAGAAGACAAGAAAAGAGAAGTTACAGTGAAGTTTCCTTGCAACCTGGCCAAGCAAAGAGGGAACCAGATCTATTACTGCTAAAAACAGCTGACAGTGGGGGTCCGGAAGCATTGAAAGCCAGGCAGAGCACCACGCACACTCGGTGGCTCTCGAGGCACTGGGAGCCCTTTGGTACGGACAACTGGATGGAGGTCCTGTGAACTTCCTAGTGCTTACAAAATATGACTTTTTTTGCCAAGGACTTACAGAACCAAGACAGATGAAATATTTCTCAAATCAGTGTTCTTTCCTCACAACAGTGATGTACTTTAGGGACTGGTGTCCAAAATGGTTTATGCTTCACTTCTTAAGGAGGATATCACTAAGAAAGCCTCCAAATACCTTCAGCATTGATTAAGCCTTCACACCAGGCTGTCTGTTCACTCATTGAAATGATACTTTTCAAAAGAACTTTAGTCTAGAGGTCTAAACCAACTCCAACTCAGGGCACTGAAGTCAAATGAAAAACCTCTCCTGAGATACAAGCAGTTGGTCACAAGGTTTGATTAAAACTGAGTCTCATATGAGGAATCACTTGGCTGACCATCATGCCAAGAAAGTCCAGACTGAGGGACCAAATTTAACAGAAATCAACTATCCTTTTAATTTTTGTATAAGTCCCTACGTCAAATCTGCTCTGGCAGTTGTTATGGATAACCATTGCAAAGACCTCTACCGTTTAGTTGACTATTAGAAGGCAGAGAAAAATTGATTAAGTGGTTATTAATGCTACAGTCTAAAAGGCATGAAAAGATCTATTTAAAAGTCAACCCAGATATAAAACTTCTTCTAAGCAGAACATAATTTTCTGTAATGGAAAAATCAGTAAAGTTGCAACACACGTTTTGCTTTTGAAATGACTAATATTAGTCCTACAAACCGTTTGGCTAAATAACTACAGAAATTCTGTGTTCAACGTAAAAAACTTTTCATTTTTAATTTAAAAGTAAAACTAACCTTTAAAATTTCATTCTAATTTTTAAACCTAATTTAGAATTAGTAAACAAACCAGTAAAAAACACGTATACACACAAATATATGTAGGTGCCAAGCTGTTTACAAGCCTTGAAGCCTAGAAGATTTTAATCATGTTTTCCATTAACTTTCCCCACCCCCCAAACATTGCATAAGGTAGAGTTGATGAGAATTTTAAATAAAAGGAAATATTTAAGGTTCTAGCACACCTTAGTGAAATATAAATGAATTTCAGTAATATAGTAATAGGTACTGTGCTACTGTCAATGGAAAACTTTACAGATGTTTGCCTTCTTTATCAGCTACAGGGAGGAATGCCAAAATGATCACCATAGCTGAGTCCATTAACTGAATTGTGAAGAAAATGCTTTTCTCAAGAAACAGGCTGACTAAGCTTATTCTGCACAATACAAACTTTTAAACTGATCTGGAATACATCCACTTTGGGTTGGGAGAGGAGCTGCCATGAAATGTCAAAAAAATACAGAGTACAACTCAGTATTTTCTCTTCTAACTCCAAAGCATAACCCCATGAACATTAAAGCAGTTACTATCAGAAAAAACCTCATAAATATGTAAAGATATTATTCTCCATATGCCTTATAAAGGGGATAATAGTGGTATATTAAGTTTTGCTTTGATTTGAAAGCTTTCACCTTGCGGTGTCTGCCTTACAGCCTTTTAGTCATGTACAGACTGGAGTAGCAAGAGCTTTGAAGTGCCCAACTTCCAGTGAAGTTTCTAACTTTTTTTTAATAAGTCTGAAGAGGTCTGTGTGTGATGTACTGTAATTTCAGAACAAGCTGAGAAATTCACCCTAACACAAACAGGTACGGTTTCTTCAGGGAAGAATGGGAGAATCATTTGAGCACACTATCACTGCCGGGGCACAAGCAGAGAGTGGCATGAAAATTCTCTGGCAACAGGATCAAGTCAAATTCAAAATACTGGGTATAGAAATGATGATACTCAGAACTTTAAGGGAAACAAGACAGAGTTTTGTATAGATGAGATTTTTTTTTTTTTTCAACCAGTAAATATAGTTTAAGTGATTCACAGCCGATTTTTATAATTGCAATGAAGCAGCTGTGATCAAACTCTATTTGTAGCATCATAATAAATTTGCCCCCCACCTACTAAAATTAGTTCTAAGCATCCAAAATTCCCATTTGAACATCTGACTGAACAAAACAGGCATTGCTCCATGCCAAAAACTGGAGGAAATAGACCTAAAATATGCCATTTTCTCACCAGAAATTGTAGGCTCCCAGAATAACATGTGAATTAAAACTCATTCCAAGCTTGTTTGCATTGCTCCTCATTCCCATTCATAACAAATTCCTTGACAAATGTTCTCATTATTTCTCTTTTTTCCTTGCTTTTTTTAATTTAAACACAATTTCCAAATCACAGACAGTCTTGCAAGGAGAAACAGCCGATAGTATAACCCATCTGAAAATGGAGAGGGTGGAATTTTACTCTCAGCAAGTGCTGGAGGCAACTCACATGATTAAAGACTGCACTGTAAGCCATCGTTTAAAGACTTCTTCCCATAAGTGAAAACGTCTAGTTTGCCACTATACACATCAGAGACTCAGAAACCAAAATGAGGTCAAAGTCAAACAAGAAATGCAAATGTCTCACTCCAAAATTCCTGCTTTCTCTTTTTTTTTAATTCAGGCTGAAGGAAAGAATAGAAATTTTAACAAAATTAAAATTAAAATTATAATCTGTTTCTTAAATGTTTCTCTTTCTCTGGTATTCTTGCAAAAAGTTACATCATTATGCCTAGAGAAGTTAACTGGGAATATTGGTTCAGGATGCCTGTGGATCAGGGTCTTCTTGCTAAAACTATAGCGTTGCACAATACAGAGTTTAACACATCTCTTTTCACTCTCACCTTTCAGGAAACTGCCCTTATTCCCATTTTACAGACAGGAGCAGGAGACTACAGCCTACAGCAGCCAAGAAATCATAGGGAATTAACCACCTAACTAGGACAAATATGATTCACCAACCTGAGATTTGCAAATCTCAGGCAGCACAGGGATACACAAACTCAGCAAAGATTTCAAAGTCCATTTGCAAGCTGCCTGCAAAGCACTGCATAGCCAGGGCTGCCCCCACGCCATTTGTTTCAGGAACCCAATACTGTGCACAGCACAAAAGAGAAAACATCCTTATTCCTCCTCCCCTCTTTATGTACAAATTATATCCTACCTGAACTCTAAATAATGTAACATGCAATATGGAACATGTATACTTCTTGATTTATATTACATACACATATTATTATATCACTACAACAAAGATTATGAGATTTTCCAAAATATACATAATGTTATTTAGAAAAATGCTTAGAAAAACATCAACAGAACCATTTAGCCATTATAAAGCTTCATTTTAAAAACAGGACTTTGTACAAGAAGAAAATGAATTATATTAGGCAGGAAATTGTTCACTAAATCAATTGTGCTACATTAGCGACCTTAAGACTACTTCCAAGGTGGCCATATGCATATTCTGAGGAGTGCTAAGGTAACAAAAGATGTTCCAGAAAGCCTTCTGACATATATATATAAATATATATATATTTATGTTTCAGCACACTTCTGTTCATAGGACAACTATTTTCCATAATTATGATTTTTAACTGAGTGTATTAACCTCTAGATACTTCCATGGAAAAATCACAGAACATGTGTGTTCAGTGTTTATTAATAAATCTGCTTTTAAATCTTTACCATTTTAAATTTGTTCAGATGTGGATAGCATCTGGATTCCTTCAAATCAATTATAATTACAATGCTCCTTTCTTAGTCCAATAAATTAAACATTTATTTGCTGTCTATCATAATATCCCTCCTCTAAAAGAGTATATTTATTGTGTCTTTTAATTACCAAATACATGTAGAGGGCTGTCTGAAATTCAACACAGAAAGCAACTCTTTACTTCCAGATGTTAGAGGTATCTTCACATAGATTTTCACTGTTCAGCACCATAGTACTTCAGGCAAAAATAAAATTACGTACAATCCTTGCCTGCATTCATCTATGAAATTTAATTTTCCTTTGAAAATCTACAAGTTAGCAGCAAGTTCTGCCCTTGGACATGAATGTGTGTTTCCTATTGGATCCAGTTTGGCAAAGATTATCCTTAGTTTCTAAACACAATTGAAGCTTCCATTTCACCTCAGGTACCTAATCTAATGCTAAGTACTACCAGCAATACAGAACAATAATAGGGCTGTATAATGGTTTTAGTTGCACTTAACTTTTTGAAACTTTGGAGAAGCTCAGCTAATTATTGAAATTAGTCGTTGTGTGAGAAGCCGCGTTTACTTACCTCCCAGTTTAAACAAGGCTTCCCATTGACAGTTCTTGGAATTGTTTAGACTGGAGGGAGCTGCTGTTGCACTGTTTGCCTTTGCAGTGCCCACAGCTGTGCTCCATACCCTGACACTGCTTTAACTGACCTGCATCCACTGTGAGCACAATTTAAAAAAAGAATAAAAATTCAGGAAATGTATTTGAAGACAGTAAAAAAAAAAAAAAAAAAAGCTGTTTACCAGGACTGCATACCTAAAGGAATAACATTTTCTCATTCAGTGTATCCAGTTTGGAGCAAGGGGGTAAGAATGAGGGCTGGAGCACCTCTCCTATGAAGACAGGCTGAGACATTTGGGGTTGTTCAGCCTGGAGAAGAGAAGGCTCTGGGGAGACCTTATAGCAGTATTACCTCATATTCCAGACCTTATATTCCAGTATTTGAAGGGGACCTACAAGAAAGCTGGAGAGGGACTTTTTACAAGGGTATGTAGTGATAGGATGAGGGGTAATGGCTTCAAACTGTAAGAGGGTAAATTTAGATTAGATATTAGTAAGAAATTTTTCACTATGAGGGTGGTGAGATACTGAAACAGGTTGCCCAGAGAAGTTGTGGGTGCCCCATCCCTGGAGGTGTCCAAGGCCAGGCTGGATGGGGCTTTGAGCAACCTGGTCTAGTGGGAGGTGTCCCTGCCCATGGCAGGGGGGTTGGAACGAGATGATATTTAAGATCCTTCCAACCCAAACCATCCTATGATTCTACCAATAAGGGCTGCAGGACTGGGATGTTTTCAGTGTCAACAAGGGCGACTCGGCAGCACAGTGGGGCTGAGCCGGGAGGGAGCTCTCCAAGCCTCACACCAGGGCGAGAGAGCCCCATGCTGGGGGCTCCTGGTCAGGCTGGGGGACAGTGCCAGGAGCCCCCCTGTGCCTGGACCCACACCCAGCCCCAGCAGTGGGGGGCTGCTGGGAAGAGCTGGACCCATACACCAAGGACTCATGCACTGAGCTCAGTAACCGTGGATTTTCCATTCCCCGTGGCTGTGAAGGCACAGTGTGGCAGCAATGGCACAGCGTGGCTGCCTCAAGCATCCAGGTGACGTTCATCCAGCAAAGCCAAGCCCTGGCACACATGTGCAGCATCCAGGTGACAACGGTGTGCTGCACTTCTCACTCCCACTAACCCCAGGACACTAATATACCAGACCAGAGAGAACAAAAGAGAGGTTTCCCTACCCGAAGTAGTTAAGGGTAATATAAAATTGAGTTAATTGCATCTGACACTGATTGTCAATCTGTTTTGACCACTCAGTTCAATACAAGAAAGCACTCTTCTGTTCTCATCTTCATTACCATCTCTCCCATCCGAATGAAGCAGCTTGTTTTAAATCAAGAATTATCTCGGTTCTCCCTGCTTGAATCATTGTTATTGATCATAGCAACTTCAATAAATCCTGCTGCTTACGCAGCGGCCCGGGGGCCCATACCCACCTCCCCAGCCCTTTGTTCCACATACTGATTCACCTTTTCATCAAGGATTTTGACGTAGCTGCTGCCCTTTCGCATTATTATCGTGCCCCACCCAAATAATGATTTTATCACTTAATTCTCTTCAAAACCACATTTCGTAAAAGGGAGAAGAAAAAAAAATAAAAAAAATATGCACTGTCGGGTGGGTAAACATGCACGAGGTGGGGTTGTCTCTCCACATGACAGACACACCCCACACAGAAACCAGAAACATGCCTTTAATTGGGCAGGTTAACATTTTTCTAAAAGTTACTTTCTAGTCCTATCTGATCACTCTGTCAGGATGAGTAATGCAAAACATTCAATTTCTTGTGGGTTTGGTTCCAGTAGTTACTAAAAGCAGCCAAGTACATGTTTGTTTCTAAACTACTTGAAACCTTCAGAAAGTTATTTTAGCTCCGTTCGTGAGCCCTTCACCAGCACAGGGATTTTACGCTCCTCGCTTTTGTGCGGGAAACCCAACACTTCAAAACTATTTCTCTTTAAGTCCCATCTTTATTCTCTCACTTTCCTTGTCAGACGATTCTTGCCATTTTCCAGGATGTAGCTATATTTTAAAAAGTAGTCCACCGCCTCATCAGGCAGAGACTTGTGGAAACAGGTGGTTCTAAAAAATCCGAAAGACTTCGGCAGCTCTCTGACCTGACAGAGCTCTGTGCATTAGTATGACACAGTGCCTGCCGAGCTCCCTTCAGCTAATTAGAGGACCCATATGGCAATGAATGGCCTCAACTATAAATACTTCCTGAAAGATCTCTAACAGAGTCAGAGGAAATGGGAAAAAAATGAGATGCAGCTACAGAGAAACTATTTCAGATGTTTCTTCTTTAAAGAGCTGCTTTTTCTTTCCCAAAGTGACTGAGGAAATGTAGCATCTAAGACCTTCACCAACTTAAATATAAGACGTATGATACAATTATATGCATTAAATTTAATTCTGTAAATATATTATTAAGGTGTTGCTACCAAAAGATGGTTGGAAGTAGGACACAATGCCAAAGCATACAAAAACTTCCATCCATCACCCTGTAGTGACCACCGAAAAATCCCATGTAAACCAAGATCCCGCTCTGTGTGCTTGAATCTTCCAGTGCTGCTTCTTGTGCTCCTGCTAAAGGCAGCAGCAGTAACTTCTACCAAAATCAGAGGCATGTTTTACCTTAAAGGTATGTTATCCTTACAGCCAAAGATTGAATGTTAAGAGAAGTATTTTGGAAATCACAAAGGCCAGTTCAGCATTTCCATCGCTTTGCAGGGATCTTGCACCTAACTCTGTGGATAACAGGAATCAGTACTTTTTAACAGGAGAAATAATGTTTACCCACTAGGGATTGTGTCTGATATTTACTACATTGATATAAAATCAATCAATTATATGTACATTTACTGATACATACATTTCTATTCCTTATTTTAAAATTATCTCTGTCACTCAGCCATGTAGGAGAATGCAAAACGGAGAGGGGAAATAACTTTCTCTGATTTCCTCTCTCCTCCAAATTTAAAGCCTTATAACCAGCTCTAGACAGAACATTATATGAAACACTGAAAGTGTAAATATCACAGACAAAAAGAAAATAACTCTTCTTAAAGTAAAGGGAAACTTTCTCAAAACGCTGTGATTTCCTATTGTGTGTAAAGAGTCCAATCGCTATAGAGCAAAATAATCTTGATTTAATAGAAGAGCTGATTTTATCCTTTCCCCCTGTATAAAAAGCTCATAGCAAAGGTTAATATAACTTCAGTTAGAAATTTAATCTTACAACCTGCATACTCCCTTTACTAAAAATCACCAGTACCTTTACAATAATTTGACAATCTCCCTCCCTCTGACAGTACACAAATCCCCCCGTTACATCAAGTATGATTAACACACAGGCATCTCCCTGTTGCATTCAGGTCTATGTGGCACAACAGGACACACTGATCTGTGCTGTTCTGCATTGGGTAAACCACGATGCGAGGCAGCAGTGTCTACCCATACCTTTCGGTGGGCTAACTAGGTTCTTTGTATAGGTCTGAAGGCTCAGGCCACGATTCCCAATTTTGTGGAAAACTTTGTTCTGCAGTGTCCACACATACCAAAACAGGACACTTCATTTAAAATCAGTTTAGCAAAAAGTTCCTGCTGTCCAAGATCTGCGTTGTCAAAGCATTAAACAATCTGCCTGGCCTGGAGTCCGCTGGCTGCCAATGTGCTACCAAAAAAAAGGAACATTTTTGCATCTCAATAGACCTTCCAGTATCAACAAATCTTTAAACTATAAAATCAGCTACTCTAAAGGAAGAACAGAAATAATGTCTACATTGTACCATGCTGAGGTACATTTTTTGTAATTCCCATTTGCAAAACATACCGATTCGCTGTAAGTACAGCTGCTGGAAACATTTTAATAAGAAAAATAAATTAAAGCTACTCACAGAAGTGTATCAAGCCCCTGAGAAAGATTCTGTTACATACACACAGCTTGGAAGCGCTCTCGGGGAAAAAGGTGCATCCACTGCACATGTGTGTTTCCACACATGCAGAGTACAAGCTATCACTACTGCACCATCCCCAGCTCCCGAAAGGTCACGAGCCATTCGGTCTTCTAGCTGCTAAAAAGGAAAGAAATCCTACCCTAATGACTCCCATGAATAATCTACTGTAGCACAGAGACTGGGGAGGGAACATGACCATCGCACAGGGAAGGAATGCAAGAAAGCAGCATATAAACGGCTTACACAACACGAAAAGCTGAAAAACACTCCAAGTAATTTCCACAAGTTTACAATTATCCTGTAGCCATTAGGGATTTCTGTGGGCAACTGTAGATTTTCACCCCTTCCCCAGTTGATCTCTATCGCCTTTGGTATTTTATTAAAATGCTAATCACTCTTCAACTCAGTATCTAGAAAACCCACTTGCAATATTAACCTCTATCTATAGGAAAAAAAAAATGTGAAAAACATCATCTCCCCTTTCCCTTCCCCCCCAGTAATGAGAGAACTAAAAAATGAAAAGCACATGGTATTACTGCCACTGTCGAATCATTACACATCATTTGTAATAAGCAAAACCACTTTATAAATACCGAATAGCCAGTACAACCAAAAGGATGTGTTAGACTTTTTTTCAGTCCATTTCTCACAGTGTTTATTCACTGAGTAATCCCAAATTTTTGGCTTCCTCTGTGTCAATCTTTGGGGGAAAAAATGAAGGTGTCCACAGTGATTTTATTACAGGTTTTGTTTCCTAGTCAGCAGTTGTCCTGGGATACAGTATTTGCATGAGCATTCATTATATGATATCAGAAGTACGTACTGATTTAACGCTTTGCTTTTAGAAAGGCCTAACTTTTAGCACAACATTAGCTATTTCTACTAGCTATTCCAGGTTAGAAAAATATTTTTTTCTAAAAGTGGATAATCATGAGAGACTTGCTTAACAATATGTAGCTTTTTTTTTTTTTTATTTCAGATGATTACAAAAATTAGCTTTTTCTAGAATGGAAGGGAAGTTCTTTTCTGAACAATTTCTTATTCTGTCTCGGCCAAGTGAGCTTCCAGGCACACATATAACATATATGTATGTGAACTAATTCCCGACACAGAGCTCCCACTGGTCAAGCTGACTATCACTGTGTCATCTTATTTCCTGGCTCCTATACTGCATCCCAAAACTAAACCAAGATCAAAATAAAGGAGTTGTTTTTATGATCTTTTTCACAGATCCGGGAGAATAGGGAATATCCGCCTTATTGGAAGAATTAATATCACTCATGGAATCACACTCCTTCATATTCCACCATCTCCTATCCTTCAGATCACCCCTTACCTTAAGAAGTTTGAATTCTCACTATTTTCCTCTATCCATCAGTAGTGACGAAATATATATGATTAGGGACTCTGTTCAGCAGATGTAGAAAATTAAACTCCTTCCTTTTTTTTTTTAAATATTTCAAACTGACAAAGGCGACTTGCCCAATTTTCAAAGAAGAAAATTGAAAATTAAAATATAGTTACTTAGGAAAAGACCCAGACAAACAAGTCCTTGGCACAACAGAGTTCAAATAGCAAGGCAGGTAAAAGTATACACAAAAGTAATTCCTCCTTGAAGGGTGTCATATGGTTTCACCAGTCAGTATAGACCCAATCCACTAATAAATCCTTTTATAAACCTTATAAAAGAAAAGTTGGGTTGTACACAACATTTTAAAATGCAAAGAAATAATTTATATACCCTGTTAATATACAAAAATGAGACCTTTTTTTTTCAGAAAACCATGAGAATTCATATTTCAGATCATCCAGAAGTGATCAAAATATTTCCAAAGTGATAAAAATACTGATTTGAAAAAAAAAAATGGTTTTAAAAATTAAGCTCTAAAAAATTGTACTAATTTATTTTAAAGAAGGGCATAAGAAGCAGCTAGTGTACAGTTTCCCCTTTTCATTCACCAGTGGCTAAAATTGACAGTATAATGGTCTTATTTTACCACTTACTAAGATTTTAGGCTCCAGCTACCAACCAAATTTAGACCTTTAAAGAGCTGATTCTGCGTATTACCAGGTACTTTTGCAGATTTTTTAGTTGGCTTTTTTCATTCATTAGGAGTCAAAAAATAAATTAAAAAGATTTGTATTCATTGTATACCCACAATGTAAATGGCTCCTCTGGCCAATATGTCTGTGCGCTGCTAAGAACCACTACAAAAATTCAAGTGGGATGCAACCGATGTCACATGTACAGCATGAATTCCACTGCTAGTCGGATAGAAGTATACATTTTTATATATATATTTCCAAACGGAGGAGAGAAATATAACCCTGCCATTCACAATGATTGCACACCCAGGTTTGCAACAGGGAACCCGTTGTACTACAACTGCTTCTCATACACTTAAAATCTGACATCAGTAACTACTCATGACCTGTAAGGCACAAAAGACCCAAAATTGCATGCAGACTTTAAGTGACAGACATATTCTTTTATAATTAGAATGACAGTAATATTTTTAAGACCATTGACAATTTAAAAAGAGCTTGTAAGACTTATATATGTAAACAGAGACAGGTATACCTGTCTATGTATAATTCCATGGCCCTATGTATAATCTTAGCGGGCCATGGAATAAAACATTTATCTTGTCTTTTGTCTCCTTCTGACATGTTGTTCCCTCTCACAGTACTGGATGTTATGGTTATAAATGTTCTTATAAAAGACAATAAAGAAAAATAGCCGATCATCACTTTCATTGCACTGAGGTTTGTCTGCAGACTGACCGCTCCAGTAGCAAGTTTCTAGAAGTTCAGATAGAGAGCAGCCCCTGAAAACACAGTGATGACTCCAGGAGAAAAGCACTTACTTGTCTCCCTGCTTAGCTCCTCAGAATTTCAGAGCTTTTCTAACCTCAGATTTCCCTACAGTGGGAAAAGCATACCTTGATGGAAGGGGAAGTTTCTTATATATAGGTTCTTTTGTTTAAAAAAAGGACAGAATATGAATTATTTGGTGCAACAAGTATTCTCCTTATCACCCAAGCTCCTTCCCTTTCTTTCCTTTTTTCCTTTTTCTTTTGCTTCCAAGGCAACCAGGCAAGTGTCAAAATTGATATTTAATTATATTGCTTTATAAAAAAAAAAAAAAAAGGTTACTTTTTATTAATATTTCACTCAGGTTTCATATTCTTAGATATTTAATAATATGAAATCTTGCTTAAGTGTGAACTGTCACCCCACCACAAAATTTAAGAGGTGATTAGTTGTTTCAGTGTAACAGATGTGCAGCCTTCTGGGGTTCTAAACCTTCCTTTTTCAAATGCACCACCAACCTGCACAACTAGCAGGAATGATTAAACAAAATTCAATCAGAGCTAAATAGCAAAAGCAGAAGCACTTACTTACTAATACTACATCAGCATATACACTTTTTTATGCAAACACTCTGGAACATTTACTTGCTGGTTTAGCTCTACAAGTTTGAGTCTTTCAGTCTTTCCTTGATTATTATTTTTTTTCCATGAAAGAAGAAAAAAACCCAACCACATTACTCTGGAGCTGAAGAAATCATTTGCATGCTTAATTAAACATAACATACATGTAATCATAAAAAGCAAGAAAAAATAAAAATAAAAAAGAGATCTTCCTACCCGTAATAAGGACTGGGATTCGTCCTTTGTCTTGCTGTCCCCGGATGCAGGGTAGGGCTGGGTGAGCTGCCCGGCTTTCTCCGCCGCTCCGGCTGGCACGCCCTGCAGGAAGCCCTTGCTCTCCACCCCCAAGCCGTAAATGGGCCGCGCAAGATGGGCAGCTTCTACGTTTGGACTATCCCTTAAAGGCTTTGGCTGCTCTTGGCCAACAGACACTGGGGTCAATAAGCCTAGACTGGTCTGTGTGTATGACGGGCTCCCCCTCAAAATGTCTGTTCCTCTCCAGGTCACATTGCGAAGATCATCACTGGGACTGTCAGTCCAACCTTTCTCCTTGAGCACTTCCTTGTCTTCTATCTTTTCCCTCTTCACTATGCTGTCAGATATGGGCTCCCCCATTTTGGGGTCTGGATTAATCAGACTGTAGACCTTGAGGTCAATTTTTGGCTCTTCCTTGATAGACGAAACACCATGACTGTCCTCTCCATTGGCTGTAGTGACGTCCATCTCCTGACAGTGCACAGTGTTGAAGTGCTCTAGTAGTGACTGAGTGTCAACAGCTGTGAAGCTGCACTGACGGCATTTGTAGCAGTTGTGTACTCTCCTGAAAAAAACGAGAAGTGTACTAACATGAGAGCCTCCCCTCGACCTTCCCTCTCTCAGTAGTTCTACCTACCAAGACGAAGAAAATAAATCGAACCTACAGTATGATTCCCTCTAAATAAAGCAAGCAGGTTCACTTTGGTGGCTTAGACAATATGGGAAAAATCCTGCTGTTTTTTTTCCCCTATGCCTTGCAATGGCCTCCTATTACTCATTCACACTCCACTGCATTATTCCAAAACTCATATCATTTTCACTGCGATTTTGTGGGTTTTTTTCCTCTTCAGTTTGCTGCAATACACTTTTCACTTTCTGTTGTGGTACAAACACTGAAGCAATACTTTTTTTCAAACAAAATCAAATATTTGGAAAAAGATAACTTTCTTTGTATAAAAAACATTTTGTATAACATAAATCTATGCTAGAAAGTTCAAATGCTTAAAAAATTGCTTTCCACCGATTTAATATACTTTTGGTTGACAAAGATGATTTTAACTGGAGCTCTGGTTAACTTATGGATAAGAATATATCAAAGGACAGAAGACTGTACACAACAGTCAGGACTTATTTGTTCTCTATGGACATTTTAACACAACTTTAAAAGATGTTGCTCTAAAGAAAAAGCAAAATAGTTGGCTGTGTTTTCTTGTCAAATACAGAAATGCTTGGGTATGAGCCGTGGAGCAGTGTGGAATAACATGCCTTCCTGTTTTTATTCTAAAAGCCTATCTGAAGTACTGTATTACTAAATTATGTAAAGCATATGTTGCTACATGAGAACAACATGTTACCCCTTTACTGTATCCATCATAGGAACAGAACACTGTTTATGAGCTCTATAACGCCATTATGAATAATTGTTTATAGCACAGGAGCGGTCAGAGCCCTCCGTCAGGCTCCGGGCCCCGCTGCACCCGGCGTCGTACCAATGCAGAGTAAAATCCTGTCCCTGCCCTTCATCAAAATGTACATAAATCTGCAAAAGCTTCTCCCTACAGACACACTCACACATCCACACCCCAGGCATTCAGAGTCACAACAGCATCTTTAGCCAAGCTAGAAAACGAGCCTTGCGCTATCCACACAGGACAAAACTTGTATGAGAAATCTGTTACTGCCCTGACAACTCCAGTTGTTAGAATTAATTCTTTCGAGGCCAAATCTTAGTCTCAGTGAAGTCGATGGCAAAACTCCCATTGACTTCAGTAAGAGCAAGATTTGGCTCTCGGTGCATCTGTAGAACTGGAATGATACACAAAATGTCCCTTTTAGAGTACGATAGTTTAGAAGGGACAGCTTGCCAAACTTATTAAACCCCCTTGTCTTCCATCTTTCCTTTTGTTGGAAAAACAAACCATATGTTATTTACATTGTCTGATTTTCTTGCAGTTGTGTCAGCACGCAGACATGAGTACACATTCAGATTCAAGTTTTTTAGCCCTTGTGCAATATCAGTTTTCTTTTTGTTATTTTCCGTATTTATATTCATTTTAAGGGACTAGATGGGCTCGTTCAGTTATGCAAAAAATAGGGTCAGCTATTCTCCACATAGCCTTATGGCAACAAAATCTACTTGTGGGAGAGCAAGCTGTGGGTTAAAATCCTGTTCTGGCTGTGTTCCTTTTTCTTCATTCTACAATTGTGTTTTATTAAAATCAGCTTGTCTCTCAATGCGACACTAATATATTCTCTCTTGCAATTTTATTCTTTTCTAAACCGAGCTTAATTCTCTTCCGAACAAAAAAAAAAAAAAAAAAAAAAAAAAAAAAGAGAGAGAGTGCTATCTGATCAAAACCATTTTATAAATACAAAAAGCCAAGTTATAAGGAGGGTCAGCCCTGTAAAGGTGGGATACTATCAGGGAAGTCCAAGTTAGACAGGGGCTAGTTATCTTAAAAGCCAAGTTAAACAAGACACCATTTGGGGATAATGGCTCAACCGCATACGCTCCCCATGTGAAAGTTTATCAATCCTTTGGGAGGCTACTTAGCCCTAAGTGTCTCTTGTTTAACTTGGCTATTTCAATAGCTAACCCCCTTTCCTAACTTGGCTCTCATCTACAGATATCACACCTCCAAACAGCTGATCTTTTTCTGCCTAACTTGTCGTTTTTCCGCCCCCCGATTCCATGCTGGCTAAATGTTTTTGATCAGGAGCGATACACACCACAGGAGTGGTACCACACTTTTAAGGCCACAAATAAATGCTGACTATTAGACACAGTTGTAACTACATGGCTGAGGCCCAGCTACCATCACCTTTGTTACATTAAAGGTTTGTTCATTTAAATTATTTCTAATTTATTCAAAGAGAGTAATACAAACATTCCTTCGTTTTTCTGTGAAACCGTGATAGTCACTGTGATGTCGAAAATATAAGGACTGACTTGGGTAGGTAGTAACCCGACAGCCTTTTTTTTCAGGACGGACACTTTTCTAGTATGTATGAAAGTCATCTCTGCCATCAACTTTATAAATCTTTTTACTTCACATGAGTTTGTCCTATATACTATTCTATCCCCAAGCTCTAAAAGGTAAGTTAAAGTTTGGAACTCTCCAGTATAATCACAATCTCAAATAATAAAATAATAACTATCATCAGCTATTAGAGAACTTTTGAAAGTTGGAAACTTATTCTTTCCCAGAACAAGGCATACAAAGAAAATGTTTTCACCTCTGACTGTTTTCACCCCACCCTGATAGCAATCACGGAAACAAGTTGGCAATGTTTGATTTCTTTTTATACTAGAATTAAAACTACCCCATGTTTCTAAAGTCCCAAGTTACACCTAGATTTGTGCACAAAGCTCCTCAAAGCTAAGCAACAAAATTTTAAAAAATTCCAATCTGCAAAGTACACAATAAGCACTCTCGTGCATTACCTAAACTTGCACTTTACAGCTAAACCACGGTTACACCATCTGAAACTTTGAACTCATCAGGTGCAATACAGTGTACTGGTGTACAGCTGATCAAAGGAGATGTTTGAGGAAAATCTCAGTATGGAAGACAGCGATGTAAATGGAGAAGGAAACAGCAGTCTCCCTCTTGTCACCTTGCTCATACACCACTCAAGCAAGCTAACAGCAGGTTCAAGCCATAAACTGGCATTATCTTCAACATGGCATTGGAATGGCAACGTCATCCCATCCATTGATGTCACTTAGCATTATTATTTTCACTACAAACTAAATCAAAGACCTGATTATTCATGGACATTAAAATATTTATGCCCCAATCCCGAGATTAAATGTCAAGGAATTCAGTCCAAACCTTTGCTACAGTGTTATATTCTGACAACTTAATAAAATTCTACCATTATTTTTTTGTACAGAAATATACTTGAATTGGGTGCTATAAGATATAAGGATTTTCCCTTGCAAAAGCTTGAAGTTGTAGAGATTAGATGGGGGTTTTTTGATGGATTTAATGTTCTTTACTTCAGCTTTCTAATAGGCTGTGATACTCTTCAAGCTAGCCAGTTGTTAATTAAGTCTTGTTGACATACTTCTAACTAGTCTGAAGTATTACAAAACACCGTCCTCTACAAAACAAGTAAATTTTTTTTTAAACTACCTGAAGACATTCCTGTGCTCTAGGGCATAGAAAATATGCTGGATGAAGGCACGGTTGTCGTATCACTTCCATTTTTTTGCATGTTTTGAATTTCATTATGAATATAGTAATTACTAGTATTTCTCATGAAGAAACAGGCTTATAAGAAAGTTTATTTTTGGGATGGGTGCTGCACTCAGGCTTGTGGGGAGCAAAAAATATTCAGAAGGAAAGAGAGCAAGTAAAGCAAGGAAGAAAATTCAGCGGAGGGGCAGAAAGGGGAGGAAACGGGCAGAGCAGAGAGCAAGACTGAGATGAAAGGAGAGCAAAAGCCATTGGCAAGAGCAAACAAGTTCAGAGCAGTGAATTAAGGTGTCAGGAGGATGGAAAAGGTCCTCGCAGCTGCTGCTATTGTTCAATGAGTGAAGGCTCCTGCTCTGCTGAAAAAACGGGAGCTGGTGGGCCTCAATTTACACTTTTGCCCTCAGTTGGCTTCTCTGGGGAGTGTCCCAAAGGCTCTTTCCATTCTCTGCACCCTGCTCCAGCTTCTGCTGCCTGACAGTGCGAGGGCAGAGGCAGCTCCACCGCCCCCATCCCTGACGCGCAAGACCCAAGTCCCCTTTTGCCTTTTACCCTTCTACTCCATTTGCCTTTAAGAGGTTAAATTTAATTTAATTCAAGATTAACTTCAAAAGAGAACCCCACGTAACTGCTGTCCTCCACATTTTCAAAGTAATTTCTGTTTATTAGAGAAATTATTCTACCTCATTGCCAAAGCTTATATTTCATTTGTGAGTCTTTGTTTTCTTTTTATATTTTACAGTTGTTTAATGAAGCGCTACCCGATCCTTTTTTTTTTTCAAGGAGTTTAGAGCATTTTTCAGCATAGCATTTTTAATTACTACTAGCGCCGATCAAATACTTTCTAGCAGTCTTTTTTGACAATTAAGGATTCATATGAAAAAATCTAAATTTTGCAAAAATGAGAAAATGCATTGTTTTCCCACATCTTTTAGCAAAATTAAAAATCAAAGCACTTTGCAAGGAGCTTCTTTCATTTTTAAGAAAAAAATGAAAATTTAAAAACTAATTCTTTTGGAGCAAGCAAGAAAATAATCTCTAGACAAAGTGATCTGACATGCAAAATTTCCCCAAATACTTACTATGATTTTTATCTAAATTACAAGTGTTGGCATCTTTTAGCTCATCAGAATACCAGACAGTTTTGAGGAAAAATTAAGCTTCACAATGAACATGAAAAGTACCTGATTCCTCAGAGGTATAATGGAAAATGTGTAGTAGCAGAATTACTAGAAAATGGAGGCCAATAAACCTTCTGGGGATTTATTTGAGTAAGCACATTTTAGTGAGGTTTAAATACAAGTAAACTCAAGTGCAATGTTATTCATTAACTTCAAATTTAACTGAACAGCTCTCAAATAATCATGTCAAGAAATTCTGAATGAGCATTAAGTGTCAGGATACGTTTCTGCAGACAGAAAACTTGGAAAGAACCACTTTTGCAAATTCTAATACTTTTGCAAATACACGGCTGCAAAGGAATAATATTGGGACATAGAAAATGTTTTAGCTAGCAGACATAGTGAAATTGTAGATGTAGAGCCAAAAGGAAACAAAATTAAAAAGAAAATAAATTAAGCATGCTGTTCCTGCGTATGACTCAAAACCGAAAATAATCAAAAATGCAGGCAAAAAATACATGAACCAAAACATGTAAGTAGTGTCTAAAGCCAGCTCTAATACTCACAAATTATCAAGGGTAAACTTAAATATGTGAGCGGCAAAAAACTTTCTGTCACCAGATTAATGCTTACTATCGTGTTTACCATTAGAATCCATTCAGCTCCCTATTATACAAATGGACAGGTTTTAGGTAGAGGTCCATGTATAGCATTTTAAATACATCAGAAATACATAATATGTGGCATAACGGCTTTACTGAGATAAACTCTGACGAAGCCACAGAGAAGGCCAGCGAGGATGTGAGCTGACTCCACACCAGCATGTTTCTACTAAACACTGCTATTTTATAGATGTTCCACTTTTTAAAATCTGAACTTTTCCATACCATATTCATAAAATACAAAAAAGGAAAGAAAATACATACCCAATACATGCAAAAATTCTATATAAAAAAAGAAAAGGCCTGCTAATAATAAAAATAGGAGCTATAATGCCCCAAAAGTCTCTCTTTCCATTTGTTTTAGCTTGATAGAGTGAAAACTAGGTTATGCATAGAAAAGCAATAAAACCTGCTGGTGTTTGCTATTACAGAGCACCTACCACAAACTGAACTAACTTCTGTGATTTCAAAGAAGATGCACAGTGGGGGAAACCAGCAGCAGCACACGTAGAAAAGAAACAAAACTCAAATTAAAAAGAGGGGAAGGCAGGGGAAAGGGAAAGAAGTTGGCAGTTATGGGGACGTTGTCGTTTGCTTTAATTACACAACATCCTCAGAGTACTCAATAATGTCATAGACTGAAGGCTTGACAAAATATATTGTTCAAGTGTCTTAAACTGAATAGGCTAATTTTAGACAAACAAGTTGAGATTTCAACACTTAAGTGTATCTCTTGATTTTTCCAAAGCACAGTCCAGAACAGTTGGTGCTGAGCCCTCCGAAGGAGAAGCTACTGGTACCCCATCTCAGACTTAGCACTTACTTTTGAAAGTCATGGCTTCTCCTTTCCTTGGGAAAAAGGATTTTAACTAGGCATGCTTGTTAAAACTTAAATTAGCAGCTGCAGCAAAATAAAAGTATTTTTTTCAGTCAAGGAGCCATTTCAATCTTCCAGTTATTTAACCACTAAAAAAAGATCTTGCCATGCCCCAGCGGCGGACAAAGTGCTGCCTATGGAGTTCTACAGCATGGCTCAAAGCTGCTATAATAATGCTTGGAACTTAGATACCACTTTTCATCTTCAAAGCAGTTTACAAACATTAACTAATTAATCCGCACAACATCCCTCAGGCCCACTTGGATCAAAAATGGGGCACTGCATGCTGGGACCTGAATCCTCCGTGGGCCCTAGCTCCAAATTAAAGATGAGCAATCTGCTCCGTCTTTTTTTTTTTCTTTTTTTTTTTTTTTTTTTAAATAGACTCCTGATACATTGCCAGTGCAGCCCTCTGTTGGGCAACATTTGGATGCCCCCAGCTTTAATCTCTATTAAAGTATCATGCCCCAGTCTGCCTTTGTTAATTTTGGATGTCTTGGAATCTATTAAACGTGGCACAGTTTCTTGAGCTTTTAACAAAGCTTTAGCTTTGAAAATGCATCTTCTTTTGTCTTCATTCTAGCTGGCTTCCATGCAAAGATCTTTTAGATGAGATAGATACTGAGTTTTCCGCTGTTGTTGACGCATTAGCCTTAACTATTAACATATTCAGCATGATTTTCTAATATTTAACATCGCTTTTGCAGCAGCACATAACTGTTGCTCTTTACAAAGCCTAAGAGCCAGCTCCTCCTCTGATGTCAACTGGACTGCCAGTTTACAACAGCCCAGGAACTGACCCAAGAAGTTTAGCAGGGAGTTGGCTGCCACTATGACATTGTGTCAGACTGAGTCAGGAGACTGGCTGCATCCACCTCCAAATAGGAACATTAGCATTTAAAATAAATAGAACGACACTGTAAACCAGCAACACAAAAATAAGCATCTGCAAAAGGATCTTGGGGGATGACATCAACAGACAAAAGAGTGTCTGCTCCCAGTGTGAAACCAACACCAAAACAGCAGTGGAATGCTCTTAAAGTAATTACTGCGTTGCTGGACTTGGGAATGGAAAATACTACAAAAAGGTAGTACATTGAAGCACTGTTACGGAGCATGAAAGGATTCATAGTCTATCTTGGAAAGTAAAGGCATTTGTGTTCCCCTACTGAATGAAGATGCCAGCTTTTTGGTAAAAAGCCTAAACTAAAATAGTACCTAAAAGATTCTCAGTGGAAAATAGCTGACCAAACCTCAAATATGCTGGAACTTCAGCATCTGCACACAAATCCAAATCTCCCTCTTCTTTGCACAGGTTTAAATGTATAATTAAATCCACCAACTTAGCTGGTGATTTTCCAAAACAAAGTGGATGTTGGATTAGACCCTGGCTGTAAAGATTTATATCTATACGCATTCCTATTTTGATTTCCAGTTTCCTCTCATGTTTGGGGAACGGTGACATTTAATTAAGGAACTAAGGGAGGGCTGTTTGTTTGGGTTCCTATCATTAATCATTCCAAACTTCACTGTACCTGTAGTGTCGGGAAATCTCTTCTTCCACCTGGGTGGTAAAGTCACATTTGGTGCATGAGTGTTCTTTGTTCTCCTTGAGCGTCAGTGGCCCCTCTGCCCCTGGCAGGGCGTTTGTTTCTGGTTTGACATCAGATGCTTGGGCTTCATGTGCATTCTCATAGTGGAGCAGGAGAACGTCCACGTCGGGAGTGGAGAATGAGCACTGATGGCACTGGTGTTTGACTCTAGAGCTTCCTGTCACCCCTGGAGACAGGTGCAAAAGCAAGAGAGCACAGTGGGAACAATTACTTTTTCTGCAAGCAAATGGATAAGTAATTTCTCCAAGGTGCTTTTCTGGGCTGCAGAGGCCTCGGGGACAGAACTGACAGTGCTTAATGGTACATTTATGAATGTTGTGTAGCTGCTGATAGTGACGGAGAAGTGGGCCCACCACTATTACATCTGGGCCATGGCTCTTTGAGTACCTAAAGTCACAGAACTGACAGTTGTAGCTTGTCACCATGCTGTCCTCTGCTCCTTTGCTAGTCAAGTCTTTCTTTTTTGCCACACTCGCACCCTTTTCTGTCTTTGTCACTAACTCCCCATCTGCATTTTTGGCTAGATCATTCTGGTTAATGACAGATCCCCTAGAAAGCTTATCATTCAGATCTGGGTGAAGGCTTCCTGCCTGGCTTCCCCCATGCTGTTTGCTGTAATGTTCTAATAGTTTCAGTGAGCTGGACGATTCACAGCTGAAACTGCAAAATTTACACCAGTAGTAACTGGTTGTATCGGTACCATTTTGTCTAGAGGAATCTATTGGCTTGATGGGCACCGAATATCCAACTGGTGTATCATCTCCTGCTTTTACAGTGATTCTGTCTTGCCACTTCCCCAAGTCTCCAGAATCACATGGTCGAAGAGTAGGACTGGATTTATTGGAGTTTTTCTCTGAAGTTTTACCAGAATCAGAGGAGGGAAGGGCTGCTTTCATTTTGTTTGGGTGAGTCTGTAAGAAGTGTTGCTCTAGTTCAGTGGAGGAGTTGCCCATGTAGGTGAAATTGCAGAATTTGCAGCGGAAGTACTTGGTGTTGCCTTGGCAATCTGGAGTTTTCCGCCCAATTCCAATAAAGGTTCCACCTAAAGTAACCTGTGAATAAAGAATGAAGTCATTTTAGCTCTACTGCAGATTTAGTCAAATAGCAAGGAAGAAAAAAAAAATAAATAAAAGGACAACTAGAGAGCAATTCATAAGTCTCTTTCATCAACCACCACCACTATTTCCATTTCTAGTAATGTAGAAAGATATCATACCTATACCCTCACATATTTAGCATTTGTGCTGGAGATTTTGAAATGTTTCACGTAGCTGAATATATATTTCATATGAATACTAAATATTTTTATTTGGGGAAACTGAGGCACATGTATGCAATGTGACCAGAACTCAGAGTTCCCTGATAGGACTATTCCTTCCTTCACTAAATCGTGTCATTGATAGAAGAAGCAATCATCAGATCCCATATCCCTGAACCTTTTGACAGGAAAGTTTGCTGGGAGTCTATACCAGATGTGGAACAAAAGAACAGTTCTCTGTCTTTCTCTTTCTATATATTTACATGTTTTAATCATATTCATGCTTAACAGTCCAAGATAATTGCTTACTAAATATGAGCAAACCAAAATTAAATGTGAAATAACAAATTCCATTTGCTGGGTCAGAGCATGACCAATTCTTATAAAGACCATTCCTACAGGAGTATCCAGTATCCACCAGGACGCCTTTTAACACAGCCATAGTGGCTGATGTCTGAAACGAAAGGATTACTCAATGCAGACATTCTCCAAGGAAATCTTCTGTTCCTCTCATGCACAGAGCTCAATTTAGTAAAACAAGGATGGAAAAACTACAGGAGAAAAATGGCATGTGGCAAAGAAACATACCACACCCAAATCCATGACATCACTAATTAAAAAAAAAAAAAAAAAAAGGTAGGTCTACTTAACTGTCCTCATCATCTGTGAACAAAACGGTCTGCAGGAAGGAAACAAGGCTTCCAGGGCTTACGTTGTTAAAGCCTGTGTTCTCACAGCAGGCAGGCCTGCCCTTCCCAGGAGTGCACCACACCTGCCCGTGACATCAGGGGGAGATTTGCTGCTCCCGTACAACTGGTTTGAAGGCCAAAGAAAGAATCTCCTGACAAAACTGTCACCACTGCTCTACTTCTTTTCCTGAATAGGAAACAGTGTAAGCATCCAGAAGATAATTCCTCTTTACACCCAAAATCCAGACATCTACTACTTTGCCATCAGCCAGTCTACACCACTACATCAAGGACATGGGTGGAAGCTTCCTTGTGCCATGTTCTCAACTTTTACACCCAAGAGATGCCTTACAGGGAATATAAAATTTCCACACAGGGTTAGATTTCCATTCTCCTAACCAGTAAGTGTATTACTACATTTCTGCAGGATTCAGTTGTAATGCATTAGGCAAATGGTGTCATTATTTTTCTTCTTCTCCTCAACAGCTGTGCCACAAAGCAAGCATGTGATCACTGCTCATTCAGTATCACACCATACGGAAAGACTCAGACATACAGAGAGCACAAATGTAAACATTTTTAAATGCATATAATGTAAATGCCTTTTAGCCATTTAGCTCGGAGAATGAGATGCTATCCTTTGTATCCCATCAGAACTGAACAATGTATAGTGAGTCAATGAGTTGCTAAACCATGATATAATGAGCTGCTGCCATTCAGCCTTCAATTTTTTTTTTATTTTTTTTTTTAAAGAAAGCACAATTCCCATACGCTAGTTAAAACATTTTCTTAAATAAACTGAAAATTGCTTTCTGTGTGGTTAGGAAACTTATCTCATTAGGCAACGGTGAGTCAGGAAGCCAAACAGCTAGGACTTAACTGTAATAACGTTGTCACTTAAACTGGGGCTCCAAGTTCTGGTATCAAGTTATGAACTTGGTTTTGAAGAGGTTCTTTGGAAGAGGGATGTTTTAACAGGTCTTCTGTACTGCTGAAGATATCTCATTTTATTCATTTTAGGGTGGGCAATAACTGGAGACAAAGCCATGCTGAGCCTGATCCACTGACAGCAGTGGGATTTGGGCCTGCTCCACAGTGTCTGGCACTTAGGTCTCCATCCACTCCATTATTTCACTGTTCAAAGTCTCAGTGGTGTTGAAAGATAACTTAAGGAAAGCACTGATGGAATTATGGTAAACAGAAAATAACAGCAGCTCACTGTGTGATTACCTAAGTTGCAAGGTGATCTGGTTTTGCTCATTTAATTAGATACTTATGTTTGTTCTATGCATGCACAGAACACTGGCCAAAATGTTTTACCTTAAGTGACTCTAATGAGTAAATACATCCATTACTCTCAACTGTCCATTCATAGAACTTACAGATAACAAACCTATTTTGCAGACACTCTGTAGACACTAGTTAGAAATTGTGAGTGACAATAATACCAGCTGCTGTTCATTGCTAATTACTTTTATTTCCGAACTGGAAAAACATATTATTAGTACTAGCATTTTATACAATGGGCTGTAAATCACAACATTTCTATAAATTGTGCTAATCCTGTGTAGTGGCCTACATAGCAAATTTGTGTCCCATGCTAATACATCCTTCCCTGCATCTCAAGAAGATAAAACAGAACTAAGTATTCTCACACTATTTGTGTTAACTTGTTGCAAAGGCAGGGGACACACACACAATCTTTACAGCACTGGAATGTAATTGATTACCAATTATAGGGCTGGCATTTCCATGATTACCCTGCCACAATTCAAAATAATGTGTCCTATTAGGAGAGCATGTACATGAAAGGTAACCCAGGATCATCTTAATGTTATTACACTCAAAAGACATTTTTCATACACAACAAAATCTACTGAAAGCCTCCTTGCGGGTCACCAGGTAAAGAGAACTGAAGAAACTGTTTTCCATGCAAAGACATTGGGAGAAGCACTTGAAATGACAGTATAAACTCAAGCTGTTTCAGCTTTCAGCCAGCCAAATTTGGAAGAGGCCTACACATTTGCAGAACTGTTTGGATTCATAGAATCATAGAATTATTTAGGTTGGAGTCATGCACTCTGCTCAGGTCTTGGCTTGAGTTTCATATATTTCAGTTACATATCGATGTCTAAGTACAGGCACCAAACTCCTTCACTGGGCATATAATTGTCCTTAACCTCCTGCTCTCTCTGACCTGCCCCAGAAAGATGAAAAATAAAGGAGAAAGAGAAGAAGGGGAAAAGAAATATATATCTACCCTAGAAATTAATATCCACACTTCTGCATGTTATCAGAAATGAGAGCTTCTAGTATTCATTCCCATATTTCATTCTGATCCCAGCAAAACCTAATCCCCTGTTTTGACTGACAGAGTCATATTTTAAGTAGATGCTCCTCCCCAACGTAAAGCAGAACTAAACAAAAGCAATGCTAAAATTCTGCAATTCTATTACAGCAGCGGAGTCCAAAATGCCAGTTGACATAACTAGTGGCTGTCACAAGTACAAGTACAGCTTGCACTGGAAATGTATGAGCACCTACACATCAACAGTTCCTTCAATAGTCACAGAAGAAAATTCCTCTTCATAATCCTCTTTTTAAAGCGAACCTAACATAAAAGGCATCTGTTTGGACTGCGGAAACCTGATTTAGTTCTTTCCTTCATTGTCATTTGCTTGTGAGACCTTGGGATTATCACTTACTCCTGCAGCACCTCAATTATGGCAATATAGTTGGTATTATTATGCTATATAGAGGAAGACAGCTATTGGAATGAGTTCTCCATTACTCCACTCGAGATGGTTGCACTGATATTCTTCAAAAATTGCTCTTCAAAGCCATGTTTCAGTTTGGGATTAAACTGAAATACATTTCACAGTAAAATTTTAATCATTACATTCATTCACTAATGGGGAAAATTATCAAAATCTTGAAAACCGGTAAAGAATTTATCATAAGGATTGAAGTTCACGTGTTATTACAACTGAGCTATCTCCTCAGACACCACACACATTTCCAAAAATAGCCAGAAAGAGGAGAAAAGATAACACAATAACTGACAATGTTTCAAGATGTACTTTCTAAAGCATGTTGGCAAGTACTTCAACAAAGCTGTGTAATTGCACTATATGTTTCCAACAGATATGTCTATATTACCTTAATTAGTCAGACCAAAAACAATGATTTCATGGAATACACAGACTTGGGCAAGGAGAGGTACTTTCCGTTTTTTTAAGTTGGTTTTTTTTTTTTTTTAAATGTCTTTAACCTGCCCTTGATTCAAATACTACCCTACTCCGTTTTCCCACCTCCTTTTCAAAGTTCAATTTTAAATCTTATTATGCCAAAGCAGTTTAAAAATACTGCTTACAGAAAATAAATACAAAAATTACCAAGAAAGACAAAGTCTACCAGTGCTCCTGTAATCATACGTTTCGTGAAGAAAATTCCACCAGCAGAAACTAGTGGCCTATATCCACGTAAAAGATTGAAGCGCAAGGCTTATATGCACAGGGTAAAGCTGTCTGACTCCTGGCTTCCTCTGCAATGACTGGTTAGAAACTAGACTAACCATCTGCATTGGAACATCAAACGTTAATAAATCCTCGTTTTTTGATTACCTGGTTTACATCTTTGGCTAATCAGGAGGTTGAAGGCTTCGGATCCCTTACCAATCTCCCAAGCCATCCAGTCTGCCTTTGCCAATTACTCTTAATCTTCTAATCCTAAAATATTTTCTAATGCTCTTGTTTATTCATTTGCTTTGTGCAATACAGCATCCAGAACATTTTAACCATCCCACATTTATGAAGTTCTTCATGTCGTGCAGGCCAGAACAGATTCCTGGCTTTTATGCAAGTTTGTGTAACACCACCCAGTTCTCTAACCTCCACTATGGAGAACTCACTCCCTCTCATTCCCTCTCTCTCCGCATGTAAAACTAGGATAATCTTCAGAGTATATTCTTAAAACTATTTAGCATACTGTGAATAACTTATTGGTAGATACGGGTATGTTGCAGAAGTGAGGCAAAGACTATGGACAAGCTCCTGGCTTTGTGGGTGATTTGCATTTACCAAAACAAGAAAGCACACTATTGGGTCACATCCATTCAAGATGAGTGTATTCTTCTCAAGATTTATTCTGTTGCCATTGCAGCCAGTACGGGTTTTGACATTAGGATTTAAAAGGTATTTTTAAGACAAAGACTGTAACAGAACAATAACAGGATTTAAATTAAGGTCAGCACACCAGATGTGCAAAAAAAACAGAAGTAATGAACACAGAATCAAGACTTTCATTTGCTAGCTAATGCTAGTAGACTAATATCTACCACCTAAAAGGAGCACCATCCCTTCTATTCTCTCTCTGTATAGAAAAAATTTCCAGACAGTTCCTTGGCTACTGTAAACTCAAACAGTCTCACAGACTTCGAGGCAAACTTGCACTGATTTACACCAGAAGAAAACCTAGCTGCTTTCCTTTTCTCCCAGCAACTTTAGTTTTTGAGCTCTTATCATTTCTGTGGGCTAGGTTAGCAGTTCATCTCTTTAAATATACCCAAGACTATTACCAGTCTCACCAACTTCCTTCATTAACCTCTCTTCAAACACTACCAGATATCCCTGGCATAAAGACGAGGAATATTAACACATAAACAACTTTGCCTTGAAGGCTGTGAATATACATCACATCAGTTGTTCCACAGAAACTGCCCATCTGAAAAAGAAAGGATATCGAGAACTTCTACTACATATAATAATAATATAAATCATTACTTATGAGCTACAGTCAATATAGAATTTAGATGCCTACAAGACCATATGTGCTTTTTCACATATTTTTATATATGTGTGTATGCACATATAGATAAAAAAAGGAAGCACATATATGTTTACACATACATACAAGCTCGTGCATATGAATGTATATATATTTGTGTTTTATCACCATCCATTTCTCCACCTGCCACCATTTCTTTTTCATGTCTGTGGTTTAAAAGAGATGACTGACCCCTGTGTTTGGTGTGACTCTCTCAGTGTGCAAGGCAGTCTCCAAGCCTGATCATGATCCAGAAGTAAGACTCAAAATAAACAGGTATGCACACATGCAGGTGCAACACCCAAGATAGCTCAACAGCCTTCAGTTCAAACATGGAAGTGTCCAAGGAGACTCTGCAACACAGTTGACATAAAACAGGCCTTCTGAGACATCACACTTTCATGCAAGTTCTGTTCTAGCACACCCTTCAAAATCTAGCACAGCACAATCTAGTCCAAGAGATTAGGATATATCATATCCAGCAATAGTTGGTCAGTTTATTTCGATCTAATTCCTCTTTTAGGGACAATTGAGCTAAAGTCAATAAGACCAAAAATATAAAATTTGGATCCATTTGTCTAAGAATGTGAGGAAAATGAAATTCATTCACATGCATGTTTTCATCTACTCACGTCAACTAGTTATGTATCCATGCCACCTTATAGGAAGCCCACTTGATGACAAAAGGGGAACTTTAAGAAGGTTTGATTTGTCAGTACAAAAGTAAATGCTATACTTGTCTATGCCTCCAGTCTAGATTCTCACCATATTTGTAAGAGTCCCTTTGCCAAAACCACCAAAAATGTAGAGGAAACCTTAAACATAAGAAGGGATACTGATTACATCTGTACCTCTACAGACCCATTACGGCTTTTCTAGTCTTAGCTTCACAGCTTCATATTCAATCAAACTGCTAATATAAAAGTGGATGATAAAAAGCTGAAGCTACTAATAATAAAACCACTGGTTCTCATTCAACTGAATCCTAGTTAGACCAGACTTTAATTATAAGTTATACTACTAATCACACACTTCTAACATGAGAACAGTAAAAGCTGCCAAATTTGATATACTGAAATCCGGAATGCTAAAAACCACATATACCTAAGTTTCTGTAGGTACATGGAGCTCACCACCAATTTATAAAGGAGACAAAAGGAAGAACTTTATAGGTTCTGCATGCGTGGTCACTTCTGACACTTTCTAGGACACTTTCTAGGACAGCCTGGTAGCTGGACATCCAGAAGGGCTCTCAGTTGCTGTGAAAATCCTAGAAAAGTTGTTACCCATAGTCATATATGACAAAGGATTAAGCTGAGTGGCATAGGACAACTCTTATAAAATTGGATGTCTAGAACGATGAAAGAAAAAATCTGCCACCAATCTCACATTAGTCTGTGTGATAGATAATGTAATACTTTTTTTTTTCTTGGGTTCATTGAAATAAATCAAGAAACTTTTGGATGGCTTTTATCAGTCCATGGCTTTTCAGAAGTTTGTTTTCTTATCTTATATGTCAGTCTAGTATCTAAAACCATGAAACAATCAAAATGAGAGGGCTGGATTAAAAAGAAATATCACTTTTTAGTACTTTTAGACAGGAGTCTGATTCTCTTTAATGGCTGAACATAAGAGGAGGTAGGTCTGTGACAATAAGTTCCAGAACCAGGGCCATGCTGAGCAGGAAGCTCCTCAAAGGTAGCACACACAATATGAAGCTGCCTGGAGTCAACCGTAGGAACTGCTGAGCACTGCAGTATGTCTTTATTCATGGCTGTGTGAATACCCTTCTCCCTTGGGACATGCCATCTGAAACCCTCACCTGAATGCAGACATTTCTGTCCTTTCTTTGAGGGACACTGTTTTCTTTTAAAACGTATCAGGAAATGGGGTCATGCTCCCTTTTATACAATAGCCTAATGGCTTGAACACTTGTTCAGGAAACAGGAAAAGTAGGCTCCTTTCCTTGCTCTGTCTGAGGGGATCCAAGCTCATTTCTTCTCCCTCCCTGGGCAATGTCCTACCTACCCCTTAACTATAAGCTGATATGTGGAAGACAGCATCCTCCAGTCTTTCTGTTGAAGCTGTCCCACTTGTGACTCATAAAAAAGAGTGGGAACAGAAAATGGACTCCTGCCTACTTGCCAGCCACTTGCCCGTCTCTAGACCTTTCTATACTCCACATTAAAGAGTCATTAGATCAAGCACAGGAGACTTAATCAGAGTAGCAAAGCAATGGTTTTCAGCATCATAGTTGTTAGCTTAGTCACCTGAATTTAAGTGAAGTCTTTAGATCCAGTCTAAAGTCTACTACTTTAGGCAAGTCCACAAAGCCATACATAGGCTAAAACATCCAGCAAGACAAAGCTGCTTATAGAGATTGATCAATTAACTAAATTTGAAGAAAAAGTAATGAAGGGCATCAGCAAAAGTTGATCCATTGAACTCACTTCAAATATTATCCTGATAAAAGCAATAAAGCTGATTAACACATTATCTGGGAACTCAGAGATGTGCTAGCAAATGTTTTCTGAAATCTATACTGGCAAGAAAGTTAATCTCCCAGAAACGGCTCAGTGATTGTACCCAATCCTATGGAATTTATTATAATTTAATGAACCAAAAACCTCTGAGGAAGAAAATGGGAACAAAGAGTACAGATGATTTCAAAACAAAATCACATTTTCAAAGAAGACAAAGAAATCTTCCTGGATTAAATATTCAAATCAAGTAAAAATCTACACAGTGGTAAGGCCAGAAAGCTTGGGTTATTTACACAGTTCCCAGCCAAATCCTCCTTAGGTACTACAGAATACAGTCCCAACATTTGCGTACCTGGATGTGAAGCCAAATGTGTATGCCTACTGTTTTGCTGACTGCAATACAAAAAAAGAACCCTAAAAGCTGGCTTTTGGGTTGGGGGGTGGTGATTTTTGATTGGGAGAGGGAGTTAAGTTTTCTAGGACAGACTGCACTTCTGTGTTATAAGTCCAAAAACGCATCTGATTGATTGATTTCTTCCAAGCCCTTGGCAAAGTGACCACATCCCTACCTATCTGCAGATAGGATAGCAGATACTGTTTCTTTCTGCGCTCAGAAATTTTTCCGTTGCTTTTCGTTTGCTTTTGTTATGTATGCAGACTACGGGGCTCAATAGCATCCCTCACTACTACAGATCTTTATATACCATAGTCTCCAACTGACCACTGTGAGCCAGATCAAAGTCAGTCATCTTCATCCTCTGGCTTCTGCACCCAGCTCCCTGGCCTGAGACCATAAATCCATCAATAACTTCCACCCCAGCTACAACAGAACAGTTTGTTAAGTGCAAGGGGATCAATAAATCAGATCTTAAGCCCAGTCCACTACTATTTCAAGTTAATTACAAGGGGATTATTTTCCTTTAGCCCAGTACCTATACAAAATAATATTGTTTAGATGAACCAATTATTCAGGTTCAGTTCCCTCTTCGCATTACACAGGAGTTTGATTGAACCAATTTTAACCAGAGCTCAAATCAATATGATCCCTCGATGCGGCAGGAGATGCCAGCCATTCAGACGCCTGAGAAAAATCCCCTCCAAAATGGACGTAGTAGCAATATAAACATGTGTGGGTGCAAAGGGGATTTTCAAACGTACTTCTACTGTGTTTATGAATCTCACAAAGCTGCTCTGTATCGGGAGTGGGGGAGGAGAAAGCATAAAAATATTAATCAGTTACTTATCTTCTGACATGTTCTGGATCAACATCTGGTGCATGTGCAAGTGATGAAGTATGGCATTTGGCACAAAAGCTTATTTAATCTTCTTTTCCCAAATTGGGCAGGGAAAATTAGCACTCTTAAAAATTAAGTTTCCAGATCCAATTTTTTTTCTTTAAAATAAATTGCCAACATTGTATAGGCTGTCTGTTCTATTTTGGAAAATGTTTTTCGTCTGAGAAAAGACTGATCTTAAGTAGATTATCTATGGGCTGTTTCCTACCGCTTTTTGTCTCCCCTGCAGTATCTTACTGCCAGGGTTTAGTAGACAAGTATAGTCTAGGTTCAGCTGTTTTATTTCTACTTCTATCAGTTCAAACTGAGATAGCTCACACATCTGTTTTATTTCTGAACACACTGCATAGGAAAAGTGTCCAGATCATTCTAATCAAGCATAAACTTTCCTATAAATAACTAAGGACCTAACGAAACAATTGTTTGGAGGAAATGAAAGTGTGTTTAGAAACTCGAATTCCTCTATACTGTATGCCTGAGCTGTTCCAGTTTGAATGTCTTCCTGACAGCATGGATCAGTTGCTCTAAGATGCTGTCCCCGGAGTCAGCAAACTGAAACTATAGCAGGAAATCCAGGTATTAACATCATACTATGTGCTAATTATAAACCATCATTTCACATTCTGACATTATTCACTTCTAAACTCTTTTAACTAAATCACGTATTTGCTTTCTAATCACAGTTTGACAGGAGAGAGTGTCTGACACAAGACAGTGAAGTGATCTTTTAATAAGACAGCAGTTCAAAGATTGCAGCTTTTACGCATAGTAACAACCTTAGTTTGATTTGCTGCTCCACAAAGAAGTCGTACAGTTTCTGAAAAAAGAGGAAAAGTTTAAATCACTTTAAAAGCTTCAAGTTCCTGACTTGTGTTTCGGTTCCAGCTTCTTACTTGAAGTTAGATGTTAGCCATCTTAACCTGTTTTGCAAAATTTCTTTCCTATAGCTAAAGTCTCTGCAGGCATTATTAAATATTTTCCACCTTCTACCTTTTTATTTTAACTTCCCCTGAGTTTTGTCTGCTGATTAATACCAGGTGGAAGATAATGTCCTGTGCACACATACACTTGAAATTGGATGGACATTTGAACTCATTTTGCAAACTTTGTTGCATTTTTTTTTCCTTAAAATCTGAATTGTTATATCACAGAATATTGAGGTACCCCACCACATCTCTCAGCTCATTCATGAGAGAATTTCTTTTTTAAAAGCGTTATTTTTTTAAAACTGATTAAATATTAGCTGATAAGAAACTAACACAGACTCCATGAAAAAGCTCTCAAGTCCACTCTTTCATGGTAAAAAAAAAGACATTTTTTTTTCTTTTTACAGCAGTATCTGTAGTTTTTCCCCTGCTCCAACTAGATGAGAAAATGACTGAGGCAATAGTCCTTCCCTTGCACGCTCACTAACATGAAGGACGGCATGGGTTACTGTTACTTTTTGAAGTGTTTTAAATACCCATTGTGTATCCTGTTTTTCTGGCACCAGACAACTTTAGAGTTGCCAAGACTTGCCATTTATTTTATCTTAATAAAGAATCAATAAGCCAAATCTTGACTCCCGGCAGCTGATAATTTAGGATTACATTTTTAATTTCCAGCTGCTGTCTTTTGTCTGTCTGGTTGTTATTTTTCATTATTATTTGCTCTTTTCTTTCCGTGACAGCAAATCCTTCAGATATGATTACCAATTCAGCAATTTGCCTGTATGCTGAATAAGATCTTTTGTTGTTGATTACCGTAACGACTAAATCGTACACAGAAATATCACTGGTCAAAAAGCCGAGTACTCCTCTACTGTACAAGATGCTCAACAAACCTGCAGAAAGCCTGGCTAAAATAGACCAAAATGGTTCTTAAGGCTTAAGCAGGTTATATGAAATACTTTGATTGCATAGGTAGGAGAGGCTTTGCGAATAAACGGACTTTGCAGCCGAGAAGGCAAGCAGAAGGGGGAAGGCTGGGAAAATACAAACCTGCACATCGTAAGTCCCATTTAATAAGACCGGCCTCTGGGAATTGATGTCCTGCAGCACTCCTGAAAGCACAGTGCGGTTGACTTTCTGGAACTCTTTGGAGTGGCTGAATTGCACCATGTTGTGGAGAGCCAAAATTTTAGTGTCGAGCTCAGCATCCTGCCTGGTGCGGTTGTGCAGTCCTAGGTGGTACTTGCGGAAGTGTTTGATGAGATCTGTGGGGTCGTTCCCATAGTAACCGTATCCACAGATGTTGCATTTGAAGTCCTGAAGCTCTGGAGACAGAGGCGCTGTATCTGGGTTATCATTTACCAACAAATCTGCTTTAGATTTGTTCAGCCTTAAACCCCCATCTGAAGGCACTTGTGGGTTTTTTGAGGCCATGGGGACCGGGCTTGAGCCTTGGCCATCAGTTTGACCACTTTGCACTTGCACTGTTTCATCTGAAGCTTTTGGCGACATCTGATGCTCCTCATTTGTCTCCGCTGCATCTCCTGATGGGGTACAGACCACATCTTGGGTGTCATCTGCATCTGATTTTTGAGGAGACTTCAAGGGCTCACAGATTCCCCCAACAGCTGGAGATGAGAAAGCCAGCATATTTCTGTCTGTCACCTCATCATGAGGGAAGGATGGAACATTTCCTCCCTTATTGTGGCTTTCATAATTGAAGCCAGCCTTTTCACTCAGCACTGAGCTTTTCAAGTCCTTTTTAATGCTGGAAGATGGCTCTTGGACATGCGTGCAAAGCTCCTCCTTGTTATTTAACTCTGCTGCATCACTCTGGTCAGTGTTTTCTTGCATCTGCTCTGAGGAAAATTCTTTTTTCCTTCCAGACTCTTCACTTTCAGTACCTGTAGACTCAAGGGTCTGTACCTCACCTTCACTAGCAACGTTTCTTAGAGGGGGGTTCTTTTTCCGGACCATATCTACCACAGAAAAAAGAAAGAAAAAAAAAAAAAGAAAGAAAAAAGCAAAAAACCCTATAGAATTATTCAAGATATAAAACAGATTATAAACCTGGCACTTTTTAAAGCATTCTGAACTATATGAATACATCAACTTTTCAGAAAGTTTTTCTCAAACAGGTTTTTAAACTATGCAGTAAACTGGAACTTTACATTTAAAAAAAGGATCACATGGATACTGAACTTAACTTAAAGCCTACAAAAGCACTGCCATCAGAGTGAGTGAATTTGAAGTTTCACTGTCTTTTCAGAAGATAATGGTCTGGCAGAAATAATTTTAAATTTTAAATTAATGCTTCCTTTAAAATAATTTGAAAAACTAAGGGGAAAAATAAACTTTTTTAAGTCTAACGTTCATGCACTGTACAACTACATATAATGTAGCTTTGCAAAAATACACCTAAAAGACAATCAGGAGCACTTGAAAAAGTTATTAGGAAAGAAAGAGATTTAGAAAAGTAACTAACTTTGGGGTTTAAGAGAAAGTGTTTTTCCTAAGCAAGTATCACTTTCTCTGTAACAAAAGCTTCTCTTCCTACTACCTATAAACTTCGAACAGGATTATATGGATATTCTAGAGTCTGGCCCCACAGTTCATTATTCATGTAATTAGTTCTATTTGCCAAACAAAGAGAAACTAAGTTTATTAAGAAACCTATTGTCAATAAAATTTTACAGGCCTAGATCCAGCCATTTGACATTGCTGTGTGGCTGAGTTGGGATCTACCCCAAAAACACCTGGAATCCACATGGGTCTAAACATCCGAGCCTTCCTCTGCTCAGTCCTCCTTGCAGATGCAGCCGCTATTGTTAAATCTGCAAGTACACTTTCAGGATCCGTTTAAGAGAGGGCAGCGATAAGGATCAGAGAGAAATGAGGAGTCTGCCGCCGGTGAGTTAGCTGCTAGCTGAACAGGGGAGATTATGGAAGAACAAATAATCAGACCATGCAGGTAGAAAGCCAAAATCCTCATCCACTACATATCTTCACCTTCCCCAGCCTACTTAGGAAAAAAATCTGTATGTGAAACTTCCCTGCACTCTTCACTGCGTGGTTCTGGATTTGATATTCATCACCAGCTGGTTTGATCCATTTGTGTTCACATGCTAGCTATGGGCAGAAGACAGATGTGCTACAACTTTTTCTATGCTCTTATCTTTGCCAACGCTGTATACAATGATGAATGTTTCTCTTTGCCAAATTGCGTGTGGTCCGGTGGCAGCAGCCGGCAGTACCACACACAAGATGCGAGCTCCAGACTCAACCCTAAGCCCCCATTCCCAGGCCAGCCACAGCCTGTGGAGGCACAGGAGATATATATTGCTCTGCAAAGGGAGGACCACCTGGCGATTCTGGGAGCAGCACTGATGCACTCCAAATGGTGCTGCATCCAGACCTTTAAAAGCCGCAGATGACCTTCTCAAAACAGTACTTTGAGAAGTACGGCTGGGACAGAGGTTAAAAATAAAAGAACAGGCATCTGTACATCCTCTTATTTACATCTGCTCCACATGAAAGGGCACTGTATGCTATGTTGATAAAAACAGACAACTTCTTAGGGGAAGTGTTCAACTTGTGTCTTGGGCTGGCTCTGTTGTCTTTGTGGTCGAGCTGATCCACAGGCAGCATGGGCTACAGCGAGATGGCTTTCACACAGGATACCAGCTCTTGTTACAGAAATTTTGACACTCCGTGTGGTCTTAATAGGTTTCTTAAATGCCTACTGTGATTCCTTACTGTAGAAGACACACATGCTTGGGAACCAAGTGTCTTCTCTTTAATGTCAACCACACCTACCAGGATACGTATGCACTGAATTCTACTGTGTTTTTTTTTTTCGCTCTGATGACTTCTGAACCGTGAAGTCACTCAGAACTAAGAGAAAAGAAAGATTTCCTGTTGTGGTAAGAGAACTATTACAATACAGACACAGTCTACTAAAACAACATGCACACGTATATAATTCAAGATATATAAAGATAGCCCTTAGCCTTTTAGCATTACTGCTTCTCTGTGGGGCTTCATGAATGCTCTTGGTTAACACATACTAAAAATATTTGTGAGCATCCCTGGTAGGTGTTCAGCTAAGTCTGTACTCTCCTGGTTACACATTCCAAACCATTTTTAAAATAGCTTCTGTTTAAAAGCAATTCATGGCAGTTAGAGGACAAAGAAAGGAGCCCTGACTACACACTGAAGAAAAATCAGAAATTGAGAAAGTAAACATCATGACTGTTACCTCAGTCAAAATTAAACAAGACTAAATGCAGTGTTTTAAAATGTTTTTGTTACAGATATTTTTGGCAGATAAGGCAAGTTTAGAGAGTTTTGCTATCTTCATGGCAACTGACAGAAGAAAGTCAGAGAAAAGGACAGAAAAAAAAATCCCTATAAAGCAAAGAAAAATGTGGACTGTATACAGGCTAACTAGACAGTACTCCAGATCTAGATACTTAGGTTCAAATTTTCCTGACATATCTGTGAGCCCATGTGTTAATGGAGGGGGGAAAAAAAAAAAAAGCAAACATATCTGCGTAAGGGAGCTTTTTATGCAGTATTCTACACTTAGAGAAAGAAAGGAAAGACAATAACACTGATTTAAATATAAAAACTTTCTTAAGTTGAATTTAAAAGTATTTTCCCCTCTTTTTTCTTTTAGCTTTTGAAAAATCATCTGTCATTTATTTGCTTGCTATCCACTCAAGGGGACAGTAAGAAAAGACACAGTATTTTTTTTGTCACTGAAATTCCACCACTATCATTTTTCAGAGACGTATTATGTAAATAAAACTACATTTGCAATACTCCTAAATCGAAGAAACCATCCCCTAGCAAGTCATAAGTTAGATATAGAAAGAATATAGCCACTCTGAAATTATTATCTCTAAGACAAATAACAGATTGCACAATGTTTTATTGTGTGCCAAGAACGTTTTCAGTTAACAATTTCACTTGAAAAAATGGATCACATACTTGTAAAATCATACCCAGCATTGACTTCATAAGGCATGTGGCTTTAGAGTGCTTTTTACAATTATTAATTCTATTAGTCAACTAGCAGGCGGGCTAATGCAATTGTCTTAGAAGATGCACGGAAGACACAGAAGACATTTTGAGAGCTGATCTGTATATCTGCAAAACAAAACAAAAAAAGGTTTTCCTTCCTAAATTATGCATTCAAAATATGGTTTTTACTTAAAAACATTTTCATGCCTGTTTTACATTCACATGCATATATTAGTGAGCACTATACAAATAGTGCATGCTGTTCTCTACTTCCATCAAGCATGAGAAATCCCAAAGCTACCTTCTCCTTGGACAGACACAGATGCTCTTGCCACACACATGCACACAAACACACACACATAAAGGGAGACAAAAATTATCTCAGAGGTGATGTTCAACAAAAACCAAGTTTAAAGTAAGTGTTGAAAATGAGCTGGATAAATGCTGTAAAAAATAAAAGTGCCCTAAAAATCACATATATTAACAGATATTGTGCATCATAGTGGGACTGGCCTAATAGGATGGATTAAGAAATACAAATAACTGGTTCATATCCAGGCTCTGCCATCAGCAATTGAAAGTTATCATCTGCTGGCTGCCTCGTGTCCCACTTGAAACAAATTTAGCGGTGTTACTTTAAGTGGGCAACTATCCACATCTCCAAAATGCCATCACAATAATAAGCACATTTGTTGGCTACTAGTGAAGAGGGCAAGTGATGAACAGCCATTGGGACTGAACTACCTTTTCATCATTGGAAATGGTGAACTTCCTAAAATAAAAGAATTACTAAGTCTGATGTGAATGAAGAGACTTCTTGAGCTGAGGGAACCCTGGATAAGGTCCAGGTGGCAGAATTCATCTTTGGGCTCCCATAATCCGGGTTTAGTGTCTTATTTTCATTACGCTGAAATTACCTTTAAACCATGTGGGTTTTTTTTCACCTGATATGATCACCCTCAGCTATTTTAGAGTGGAAATAATACTAATAGCTATATATAGTTTCCCTCAACACCAGCCAAGGCTACTGTACACGATTCATGCATCTGTGAGATACCAACTTTTCTGTTCAACAAACCCTCACACCAGTTTATCCCTGGAAGCAAAAACTGGAAACTTTTGCTAAAATCAGTTTGTAATTGAGGATAATGAATTACCGCCAGGACTACTGCACCTCTTTTAAAGAAAGAAAAAGCAAAAGCAACTTCTAATAATCAATAGTTTCTTGTGCGTGGTGAAGGTAATGGCTAATTACCTGCTGATCATCAGCTCCCGAAATGGGTCATAGTTGCTGCTCATTACTTTTATTGAACGTGATGACTTGTCATCAAAGCCTATTGCAACAGTATGGTTGCTGCCTTGTGCTTGCACTGCAGGTTTAGGTCAGGTCTTAGTCATATGCTCTTTTTAACAGAATAATACATTTAGAAAGATGTCTGAATTTTGTGATATGCCACTGACTAATCTTTGTACAAGCAGACAAAGAGCAAACTGAGTCAAGGGTCTATGAAGTCTGTGATATTATCAGTCAATATGCTGCAGCAACAAAAAGTTAAATGAAAATACGCATTTATATTCAACAGGCTCAAGTAGGACCTCTTTGTTAAGGGATAGTAAAATTAATACTTTTACGCTCATATATATTACACACCCACACACAGACATATAATGCACAAACGGTGCTTAAACATCAATCATTTTGCCAGAATAATGCAGTGAAAAATCATTAACTCTCAGTGTCTCAGCTTAATATATGTCTAATACTTACCTATCTCACAGGAGTGTTGTGAGGCTTAATTAATTAGTGACTGTAAAGCACTTTGTGATCCTCTAATGAAAGGTGCTACATAGCACAAAGTATTATTAAAATCATTAGGACCACAAAAAAGCCCTGTGGAATTCCAGCCTACACTGTCTGTTGGGGTTGGGAGTGATCTTATTATTAAAAGGAGACCGTCAGACTAATTTTCATAATTTTTTCAAGATCTTTTTTTCCCCCTTTGCTGTTGTGATAGCACGTTAGTAGCAAGAAATTTAATCTTATCATCTTAATAACATACACTCATGTAGTTTGTTACTGCAGGGCTATAGAAGAGAACAGGGCTTTTGGCACTCATCTGGCTTTCCCTTTTAAGAAAAAAAAAAAAAAATTGAGAGACATATTTTGACACCTTCCCACACTCCACCCCACCAGGACAGCTGATCATGTGAGATCGCAGGATACTCGCTACAGCCGCATGGGAAAATACTGCTGTGGTTTTAATTTCGCTCTCCTTTTTTTTTTTTCTTTCTTTTTCTTTCACAAAAAAAAAAAAAACGACCAAACAAACTAAAAACCCAAGGCGCAAAACAAAACCCAGCTTATTACACATAAATAGGCTACAAAGACTGTCTGCTGTGCTTTATATAAAAAAAACCTTTAAGTGTTCAAAGTGTCAGCTTCTATCAAGCACATCAAGTCCTAATCAATCTGGAGCCTTCTCCACACTCTCCATCTACCAGCCGAGCAGCTGAAAGGCACACAAGCTCCCAAGACAGAAAGCTCCTGTCTTAGAGAGTGAATTTCTGGGAAACCATCTCGGCGATGGGCTCCGTCCCCAGGGAACCACCCTGCACCCAGCCCTCCGCCACAGCCCGTCCCGCCGGGCTGGCCCAGACCTGTGCCGAGCACAACCAGAAAGTTAACAAGCTAATCAGGACAGCCCACAGTTCAAAGACCTGTTATGTTTCCTAATTTAAGCATTTTCAATAAAAAATAATAATCCTAATCCGTGAATACACTGGAAACTCCAGGTGAAATTGCTGCCTTCACTGAAAATTAGATTACCTTAGATGCAATTTACCCCCAGACTCAGACACCCTGGTACAGGACTGGCTAAAGCTCCCATCTTTCCACCTTCCCTCGTGGATACTTAAACAGTGAAATGACAGAAAAGAGACATGTAGAGCTTCACATCCCCACCAGCTCCGGCCAGGACACAGAGCTAAAGGCAGTCACACACGATGCTTCTCTCCCATCTTTGCTTGTGGTCCTTGGAGCAAGCCCACCTAAAAATAACCAAGACATGTTCCTCACTTTTCTTGCTGAGAAGGGAATGGAAGAACAACCCTTTTTGTGTGAGGAACTCAAGAATCAGGCCCTAAACCATGGGAGGGCAGACTAAGCTTAATGAGAAGCAATTCCCTCTTCAACAAGAACACCTATTCCCCCTTCAGTACCAGTGTCTTCAGATACACAAGACAGGGGACATCACAACCCTAAGCAAGTGACAAATTAATTCCAAAGGACTTTTTAAGGTATACATCTGTTTCTACAAGCCCTAAAACTGCATGGCTACTCTTTCCTGCCTAAGATTGCTTGGAGTAGAACATGCCCCCTCATATCAGTAAAATTTGGCAGGATCAGACATTGTATTTAGTGAAAAAGTATCATCTCCTTGTTATTCTACATTCAGCTTGCTCCACTGACATTATGATAGTTTCATCAATCTAGAAAATGCAAGGAGAAAATTATGCCTTATATGTCATAGCAGTAGAACAGTATTATAGCAAAACACAGTTGATTTTCACCTCCTCTCTTCCTCTTCTGCATTTTCATACTCTTCAGTTTGGTCCCCAGTCACCAATTTGCCAAGAGCTTTTTGCAATTTTTTTTCCACAAGGCTTACAACAAAGCGACAAGTGAAAAAAAAGCTGTGGTCTGTTCAAGCTTGCTCCTTCCCATTTACGTTTACTTTCCCAACATTGATTGTCCTCAAATCTCAGAAGGTGCACTTTTGGACATCTTAAATCCTGTTCAGCTACAAAGTGTCATCACCTTCAAACAACTCATAAAATAAGTCTCTTATTAATTCACATCAAATTAATTCAAAACGATCTTTTCTATTACCATATGCTTCAGAGCACAGCACATATTAATAGTCATCTAGCCACTGGAATAAATCTAACCTTTTCTATGGGTATAATGCAGACACTTGGTCATTTCAGAGAGTTCAGGAGTGGCATTTCAAAATAGATTGTTTGAGCCTACTTCCAGGCGCTCATTTCATTTTAAGCTCGCAACTGGGATAATCACGCAGACATTTTCAGGAGAAACTGCAGTCAAAAGGTGATTTGTCTGAAGAAGTGACACAGGATAGAATGCTATGGTACCTTGCAACCAAAACCAAAGAATTCTAAAACTGCTTTTATTTAATGGTGCCTGAGGATGGCAGTTTGCTGCTCTGCATTTCTTACTAGCCTGCTGCAGAGAGCTTGTTCCCACCAGACCAGGATGGGGGAGCCCAAGACGGCAAAGACTCACTTTGCCCTGGCTTCCAATCAAGCATCTAAAAATACTCTGTAAACATGACAACCTGTTAAACCTCAACAAAGCTTGTGAAACAGTAAAATTAATATCACTGCCATTTTACAGATAAATAAAATTATCTAGAAAGAGATGCAAAAATCAAGGTGTTCAAGGTGGCATGCAGGCAGGGCGCTTAGCTAGTGACTGAACCTGGTCTCTCTTGATGTCCAGGCCCATATCCCTCTCCTGTATGTATTTCAGTAGAGAGCGCGTCACCCTAGCACTTGGCAAAAGGCCAAGATCCTGTAATTTAATAAGGTACAGAAAGAGCACCTCGTGCAAAAGTCTAAATGCTCCCATTTATCATGACAGTTATGGGATAAGCTGACATTTTATTTGTATGTAAATTAGTCTCCAAAACAGCATTAAAAGGCCACACTTTCAGAGAATATTGTGCCTTTGCTTCTCAGTTCTGCATTTATCTAAACTCAGCTTTGCGTATTAAAAGTAGTTTAATTTTTATGTATTGATGCTGCTCTGCATGCTCCCCAATCTGTTGTTATTGCACCGCAGAGAGAATCCAGCCTGATTTGCTTACTGCAATAAAATAACTGACTTCTGCCAGGACTGACACCTCCTGTAAGAGCCCTGCCATCCTCACTGAATCTTCTGGTTATTCTATTAATTTGCTGTCGTTACACTTTATAGTATTGTAGAACATTCCCTATTAGATGAGACCAGAGGTCCATTTAGTCTGGTGTTCTGCCTTGGAGAGCAGCCAATACCAGATCCTTCAAAGAAGGTTCAACTGCCTTTGGACAGATACAGAATCACCGACCTCTGTGAAAAATAAATCGCTCCTAATCCTCAACAGTTAGACAGTGGCTTACTTTTTGAAGAGTTAGAGGGTTTATAGCCCTTAATTATCTCTCACATTCTACAAATTGTTGTTAAATAAGTCTGTATATCCCCACTTCCAATAAAAGTGTCCAATATCTATCTGAACATTACAATGATCCTGGTATCAGTGATATCTTATAGCTCTCACTTCACAATCTAATTACAAAAGAAAAAAGAGCAAGTATTTTAAGCATTTTGAATTTGCTTCTTGTCGATGGAGTAGAGTTCCCCCTCAATTTTGTACTAGCGAGAATCGAAGATCCTCTAGGCTGTAGGCGCATCTATCACATCCCCCCTATTCATCCTGTCTTTAGGGTAAACAACCTCTGTCTTTCCAAACTCTTCTAGAAGGTGTGGCAATATCTCATATGTTTCAGTTTCTTTTCAGCCTGAGTAAACTCAGTGTTCTTTGTAATCCAAATGTCCTTTGAAGACAATGGGAGTTTAGGGTTTGCAAATGACTCAGAACTGAATCTGAGTTGAGTGTATTGGCAGAAGCAAGAGCAGTGCTACCTTGAGTTGAAGAGTGAGGAATGAAGGTGACCTCCTGGCTCCTAGGCAAGAGCAATCAGGTATGGATACAAGAAGTGACTCATTTGTTCTTTTGCGTTAAGAATACAATGGACTGATCCTATTTCCCTTGAAGCTAATGGCAAAAGCCCCACTGACTTTGAGAGAAGCGAGACTGAGATGTGCTGTTCCTTTCCGCCAGGGAAGGCCTGCAATATTGCAATATAAGAGAAAGGCATCAAAGATCCCTTGCCCAAATCTTCAGTAAAATGGAATCAAAAATTATTTGTGAGAAGGGGAGCAGATGGAAGGGAAAACAGGATGGCTTTGGCTAGCACTGCAGAAAAGCTCAAATATTTTTGTTTCCCCATAAAGGCAGAAAAAAAAAAAAAAAAAAAAAAGAAAAAGTAGGAAGGAGGCAGAAGTCTACAGCCTGGACCTGAAAAAGCAATATTAAATCATCACCAGAGAGGGAATTATTGTAGTATTTTTCCAGCCAGACTAGAATCAAAATGAACATGAGTTTGCAAAAATGTCCTTTTTTTTTTTTAGTAAAAAATTGGCAAGGGTTTCCAGACACAAGTTACATAGGTAAGAAAGGGCAACCAAGGGCAACAGGAGTTGAGCCCATGTACATCAAAGCAGGCTTTGGCTTTGGGTACCTATCCAAACTGAGCCTTCAAAGGTTCTGATGTTGCCCTATTGTTTAGCTTGAATCTTGTCTAAGCTTGCTCAGGAGAACCCACATTCAGAAGTATGGGAGAAGGGAAAAAGAACACACATTTTCCAAACTGTGATTTCAAAACAAAGCAAAAAAATGTAAATCTACATGCTGCAGGGTAATACTGGTAAGCGTGGCTAGCTATTGTTGCTCCATGCTTTTCAATTTCCATATATTAGCATTCATTGCTGACATTATTAAATCCAAAGTTATTTGGATGCTTTGATCAGCAAATTGAATCTTGAGTCTATATATGATGTACCTATATTCACGTAAAGTTTACAAAACTATTATATTTCCCTATTCTAACTCTTCCCCCCACATGCTGTGAGTTTCCATATATCCCACAGCCATACATTCCAAACACAGACTATTTTATTTAGTAATATATTCAAGAATTTAGATAAAAAGAAAAGCAATGGAAAATGTTTGGCAATCTCTATATAAACAGTTTCTATACATTTGGGTTGAATCATCTCTCATCTCGATATGCCTGTGACAGATAAAACTTTCATCACCAATACACCCTCTTGACTTGGAGGTCAGGATACAGGGGGATCTCTATTACAAAATCTCTTATACCCTTTATGGCTATCACAAAAATTAACATCACATTAAGTATAAGCAAGTCAGAATTTTGGCACCGATTTTCCACTCGGCACAAATAACCCCACTCTCCATTGTGAATGGGGGAGAAACAACAGCAGTGGCAACCACAACAAAAGAGTGGATTGTGTGTTCCCTACACAAAACAGAAAGCTGTGCCTATTCAAGAAATCTTGGCCATTTGTCAGAAATTAGAGAACTGATGTTGGAGCCCAATATTAGCTCCAGCCAAAGCAGTGGTGAATTACCTTGCTTTCGGAATCATCCCTATTAACTCGGAAAGACTCTCTGTTGCAGCACGTATCATGTGGTCCGCATACAGACTCAGAAACACTGCGCCACTTTCTCAAAACAAAACAAAGTAGAATAAAAATAAAAGACCAAAGTGAATGCAAATGTATTCACTGTGAGTGGTCTGTCTATATTTGCCCTTTTTATCTCTTATTTATGTTTCTTTTTAAGCTGAGGAATGAAGTAAAATGCCAATGAAAAAGCTACTCTTACAATGCCTCCACCGTAATGATTTGTTATGAAACTGCTTTAAAACAAAGAAGCTTTTTTCAGATAGCCATAAGAGTCGAATGCACGTATTCACTGAGGAATACGATTTCTGTTTTACCCATTTCAATTTTAGTCGGAAATGGGGAAGGAGGGCGCAGAATAAGGAAACTCCTCGAGACTCTGCTGATGTGGCTTTGCAGCAGCTTCATGTAGCAAGCGCTGGCATTCCTTTAAAACTGGCAAGGGGTACCAGCGTCAGCCTGTTGACTGCTGGATGAATATATATAGTGCAAATAAGGCTGTTCTTGAATCAGTTTTTGCCCAACTCCCACATAAACTTTCCATGGGAAAAATCTCATAATGCCTGCATAAGTGATTTTATGAATCTAGCTTTCAGCTTTGGATAGAAGATTTCTTACTCTACTGTCTTTGATTCTTTATTGCATGAGGGGGTAGTGCCAAAAGCCCTCACATTAGCCTCGACCATACAGACATCGGAAATTTAATTTAAACCTTGGCGAACTGCCAGAATCATAAAACACACACACACACACAAAATATTTAAAAATTGATGTTGTTTTTCTGAGACCTAAATATGTAATTTCCACAAACACAAGGACAACACAGGTTGCAGAAACTGCACGCTACAACGTATAGACAGGCACTAAAACTACCGATAGGAGTTGAGTAGAAATCTGCAGTCTGCAGAGAATAAACAGAAGCAGACAGTTTGTCCCACTGAAGATACACTTTTAAATGAGTTGGACACTAACTGTATCTCTTTTCCTTCAATAGTATATCTAAATGTTTTTTTTTTTAAATAAAAAAAAAATCTAGAAGGACTTCTCTAAAAAAAAGTTACATAGAGGTATAACCACAGATTACGCTAATACTTCCATTCTCAAAAATCCCCTATATGCAAGTGAGCCTTACCGCATTGCTCCTGTCTTCCTTCTCAGAGCTGCCTTCTTGCCACCTCAATTCCCAATCCAGTACCTCATCAGTTCTAAGAAATATCCGGCAATGATGTAGGGCTGATTTGTTGCACTGGGATATATCCCACAAAAATGGAAAGATTTTGCCGTGTTTTCACTTACAAAGAAAGAATCTTATTAAAGCAACTTCTGGGTTCACTGGCATCTTGGAGTCTAAAAAAAGTCCCAAAATTATTTGCAGAGGCTACAACAGCACCTTCTTTGAAGTAATGTTGCAACTTGTGCGAAGGAATTTGGGATGTACCTGAGATCTGAAGGTGCGGGCTACAAATTAACACAGCCAATTAGGTGGAGAAGCTGAGAGTCCAACACAGATGGGGCAAGATAACCACAACTGAATAAAAGGCCTGCCAAATGTAAGCCAGTTGGCTGAGTATGGATGGTGTCATCCTGCTCAGCGAGCTGCGGCCCAATCAATAATCTGTTGCTGTTTGCTCTCCGCATGCCAATCAATCCAAGCTAGGGCTGCTTCTAATTTTCCAATCTAGGAATAGCTTCAGAACATCCACAATTGTTATTTCAAACAACCCAAGAGATAAATGTTTCATCCACACATCAGCGTGCAGATTCTTCCCAAAAAGGGACTAGTCAAGAGTAAATAATTGCTCCTGTAAAAGTTTGATCTGATAAACCACAAGACATAAGTCTGCAAAAGCGATCCTTGTACCATTAGCAGTCAGGAGAGAATCCAGCTTCTAAAATTACTTGATTAACAGATACAGGACCCAAAAACTGTGATAATTCTGTAGAGAATGTTTCACAATAGATATGGCCATTTTTTAGGGATTAGCATTAGGTATAAATTTCGTCTCCTCTGAAATCTGGTACAACTGGATTTATGCTGTGAAGATGCCTTGCTTTACAGGAAGACAGCGATGAAATCAGAGCAAATTAAATTTAAGCATGTCTTAAACAATCCTTTTGTTAAGCAGAATGGATTGAAAGAATACATGAGAGGAATTAGAAATGATCTTCATAACTTGTCCGTGGCTTCTCTTCTTGTGAGTAATGAGAACAGCCCAAGATCACACAGATAAAAATCTTAATGTCATAAGGCATTCGTATAACCATTTGTATGTAGATAACAAGATGAGCATATATATATGCATACATGACATAAGGAACAGAGAGTGCAATAAACAGAAGTCATGTATTTGCGAAGTAGCTGACACTTTGTGTCTCCAGCATGATCGAATCTACTGTTCAAACCAGACAGACTCAAGCCTTCCTTTTTTTTAAAAAAAAATAACCTTTTATGTCATTGAATCTCACATCATCTTGATAGGCCTTGGCCCATTAAGAGAAAAATAATTACTCTTTATGACTCCCAGATTTGATTTCCCATCCTATTACACACCAAGTTGTTGCAGCTCTGGATCTCCTTTGAATCTGACACAAAAACGCCCAACATCGACGCTCACAACACTCGCACCTCACCCACACACAGCAGAACCTACACATTGTTCCCATTTTGCCTGCTCACAAGATGGCATGCTTGTCTCACTTCAGCCCAGCAAATAAGTATATTATGCTCACAGCACCAGGGATAATTAGAGGTTGGGCACAGAGGTGGTAGTGCCGCTGTTAGCAAGCAGAGCAATGCGCTCCCACACCAGGGATGACACCGGCGATGCTGCAGGTACTCCGGTAACGCCGCGTCCACACAGGTGCCTGGTTCCCGCTTCCCCAGCTCAAATGCGAGAAGCAGTGGGGGCTTGGAAACTTCACACCCCAGAAGAAAAAAACACGTCTTCCTTTAACCCTTTGTCTACCTAGAAGGCTACTGGCATCTGAGCTAAAGGGTATTTGTGTAATTCTGCAGTACACTGTAATCTGGGCAACATACACACACTCGATTAGTCTCTAAAATTACTGAAAATTACCATCTCCCTTTCGTCTTTCTAACAGCTTGACATATCGATGCCTAATGTCTCATTATGTTTCGATTCAAATCATGACTGTAAATCGCTAGAAATACAGAAGAAGAATGAGACATAAGATTTAGGGAAAAAAATAAAAGGAGGATGCATTATGGAGAGATTGGTCTTCAGAAGCATCCTGAAAATATTAAAATCAGCAACAAAACCACCGTATAAAACTCGCAGCAACAGCAAGTCTACAGCAGGTAATGGAACAAAGATTACATGCTGCAGACCCAGTGGTTCACTCATCACAGGTAGAGAGAGTTAAGACTTGTTTGGATTTAAAGAAACATCCTTTTTTCTTTTTCTTTCAAGTGAGGTGTGGGGAATAGAAACAATAGGAACATTGTTGTACCTGTTGATTTTGCTCACATTCACTATAAAAGGTTCGAGAAAACAGAAAAGATACCAACTTTTGCTTTAGCTATAGCAAGAGTGCACAAAGTCTAGGACTTCTGTTCATGTGGCAAGTATACGCATTTAATTGTACATGCAGGCCCTTCTAATTAACCTGTGTCCTTTATACTGGTAACCCGCTGCTAATCACTTTCTGCAAATCCCTACATTTTTGCCCGGAATTCACAGCACCACAAGTCAATTTGGTCCTTGAAAGGGGCAAAAAGGAAATATGTCTTAGGCTGTGCTGGAGCCGGCACACGAACACTGTAACTGAGACTCAGGAAGTGAGGAGATGTCAATGGTTTAGGCATCAAGATGAGCAAAAGGAAGACCATTTTCCAAGCTCACACCACCACAGTGATGCTGTGCAAGCTGGAAACAGTGAATCCACAAGAAAACACTAGGCAGAGACTTCTTTTCACTGTCAGCTGAACTGCTTCCTGTAATTATAAATATACAAGGGTTAAAGTGAGAAAATGGTTAAAATGCACTGACAGAAAATGAATTCCCAAAGAACACTCAAAAGATTAATCAACAACAGTCTATCAGCACAAGATACTGTGGCAACACAGCACTTCTGAAGCAGACAGCCTGGCATTCACTTGCTTTGCTACATGAGAAAAATCCAACATCAGATCGTGGCTATATCTAAACTGTGGGAGACACTTCTGCAGCTCCCAGCTCCAAATGCACACGCTGGCAACATCCTGACTACACGTCAGAAAATCTGGTTTGGCACCATTCTCCTACGCACTTTGGACTCCATCAGTAGAAACCCAAGTGAACAGACGAAGTGCAACATGTGCCATCCAGCAGATCAGGATTGCGGTGCCTGACCTGCAAGAGAGATACAGCAACTGCTTGTTGCTGGCTTATGCTTCCTATAAGCACTCCACAGTTCAGCAATATTAGAGAGATGCTTTCTGCTCTGGTTTACAAACCCATTTTTTCAGTATTATTTCACCTTTTTTTTTTTTTCTTAACATTAAAAGAGAGGATGGGAAGTCCTATTGTTAGACAAGTAGCCAAGGACTGGGAAATGTCTCTTAATCTCCTTTGTGTCCTCTGAAAAGCAGCATCATAAGCTAACCCGCTCCCAAACTAAAACAGCCATGTCATGGCTACTTTTATACTGGTTTTGTAACATTCAAAAAGAAGCGAGCCTGTTCTTGAGGCCAAATGACAAGGCAGAGAGTGAAACTCTACTACTTTATTCTCAAGTCACTTCTTTCCATTTGAACTAGTCCATCAGGGTCTAAAGTCTCATTTCTAACAGATCTAACAGATCACGGATGATCTAACAAGACAAATACTCAAGTGAGTTTATAGAGAAAGAACTAAGGAAGCTGGATGATGATAAAGTTTTGTGGCACCGTCAATCTAAACAAGTACTGAGATATCATACAGAAAACTGTTGAAAGTTGTATTATGAGATGGAATGAAAATTACTAAGAAAGACAGCATGCTCTGAGATAACAATCCCTGGCACATTATTAACTCTAAATGATCTAAGAAGGGGGAAAAAAAAAAGAAAAGAGTAGCTGACCACAATTAAAAAGCAATCTAAATCACACTTCAAAGGGCCTTATGATGTCCCAGACAAGAATTTTAGCAGAAACAGGTAAGTAATAATGCCTCTGTATATGTTACAGGTGACATTGAGTTAAGAAAACTATTTATAACGTCCAAGAAAGATTATTTTTAACTGTAATGAAGATACAGAAGATGGGACTCTGCGAACAACTGAAGTGAGCTCATTTAGACTAGCAACACAATTGCTAGCAGCAGGTAAACATTAGGCAAGGAAAAGCTTAGGATCATGTTGGCATAAGAACAAATAGACTAGCTGTGATTAACTTTGGGCTGAAATGAGAAGGAGGGTTTTAACTGACAAAGCAGTGAGGCTATGAAACATCCTTCAACCAGACGCAGTAAAGGCAAAAAAAAAAAAAAAAACCAACCTAATTTTAGGATGAAGGTGGGTCACTTTATAAAAGGGATTACATACAGTGGTTGGAGTTCAAAGAGCTACCCACTGCTCCCAGTTCCCACAGAACTTCAGTACACGAATCCACTTTTTCAGGGTATGCACAGCCTTATCACTAGTCCTTAAAATGTACATGTCAAGGGCACTGTTTCCGCAAAAAAGCAGATGGGGAAAGGCTACTCTTTGTCTCTATAATTTTTTAAAAATATATTTATTTTCATAGTGACTTTCTGCATTTCCCTTAAAGTCAATAGGCTTAAAAAGATAGTATCTTCTGCTGCACAAGATATGTAAACTTTCTTACTTGGGCAGAAGGAATTAACTGTAACATTACCAGTATCAAAGATTTTGTTAAAAAGAAGCCACTTCCATCCTTACTATCTGTCTTACTAGTTATTTATATGTGTGCCTGCACCATACCCCAAACAGGCATTGTTCAGTTCTTTTTGTATTTTTAAAGGCAGTTCAGTCATTAGAAAAGCAATGAGAAGGCAGTTCTTGAGTCTTCTACACAGAAGACATACCCAGGGTTGCCCAAACTGCTTTGCCAGGACACACTAACCAGAGCTACATTTAACAGTGAGGAAAAACAAAAAAAAAAGTAGAGTTATTTTCAGTAAATTGTACACAAAGTCTGAGTGGGACAGAGGTTTACAGATAGGATGCATCTAGAGGGAGTTCACGCAGTTTGAGACTACACCTTGCCAGTCATGAAAAAACAATTGCTTTTTTTTAAAAGGCAAAACACTTGTTAAAATTCTGAATGTTAAAGTTTTCAACTAAATGTAATCTATTTGGATGAAACCAAATAGATAAAAGGTGATGCCTGCCGCTCTCTTTACTGAAGAAAATGGAAACTTTTGCTCCAATTCAATGGGAACAGAATGTTACCCGTCTCCCTGCTCGTTCTTGGAGCCACCCCATATCCCTAGTTTGTTGCAACACTCCTGTTTTCACGTAATTCATAGTGCAAAAACAAAGATGGCAACAGACGGCAAAGCAGAGAATCCTGATGTGGTCAAACTGACCAAGGGAAACCTTACAATTCCTAAAAAGCTTTTTATGGGGTTCATTTGAGCCTGACCAACTTTCACATTATTTTGGTTTAGCTGTGTAAACACCAAACCATTTGCTCTAAATTTCTTCTTTTTCCACAATAGCATGATCTACCACTTTTGCTCTTATTCCTCTCTGCTACGCTGAAATGCATTTAAACATGTATTTATTTATGGTACATACTGTTCGCTATAACCAGCACTCCGATAATCCATGATTTGGCAGGCCTTTCTGGCATCTCATTTCTGCCTGACATATCACATGAAACTTTTTTTTCCCCCTGGTAATATATTGGAGTTTTTGCTTCTGCTTCTGAAAAATGTGGAGATTCAAGGTTTCACCCACAAAGTAGGTACAGCACAGAGGAGGGGGTAACCCTCACAGAGATCAAAGTAAAGCTCGGTGACATTTCTCGGCAGGAGCAAAGTTGTCACCGAGTCAAGCAGAGGATGCCATGGGCAGATCCAGTAGCTGAGATCTGAGGGTGCAATTTCATGATGGGCTTAAGCCATGTTGGTCCTGAAGGAGCCCTGCCCTTCCCTTCCTTCACCCGCCGCCTGCCTGCCCGGGCCAACAACGCCCTGCTCCTGCCTCAGGGCTGGCAGGAAGCTGGTCGGGCTCTCCCTTTCGGTGGCAGCTCAGGCTGAGATTAAAAAAGCTCACTTCTCCTCTGGAGAGCGGTCCGCAGCACATTTCCAGCCCAGCTCCCATCTTCATATCATCCTTTGCAAACTCAACCACGGCTGGTACTGTACTGACGCTAGTCCCACACAAACCAGGAAAGGGTCATACACCTCAGAAACCTCCAGCAGAGTCCAAACCCAGCCATTACCCACTCCTCACCCCAGAAGGACTGCTAAGCAGTTGGCCATGCTGAAGGTCTTCGGCCAGAAGCCATACATCTCGCCTGCCCCACCGCGAGAAGGCTGCGTGCGGTCCAAGCGCTGCCGCCCACCCATGCAACCAGGCTCCTGCACGTCTGCAGGCCTCCTTGCCAATGGATGGGGAAAGCAAAACCAGCAGAAATGGTGTGGGTGAATGAAAATAAGCCATACCATAAAGAAGGGAGTGGTTAAAAAGAATTTAAAAAAAAAAAAAGCAGAGAGAGAAAAAAAAATTTCAGGAGAAAACAATCTCTATCTGCCAGGAAACCTAAGTGCTGTCTTCAGAAAGTAAAATCATTATTGCAAGCAAACTGATTCATTAAATAATATGCAGGGGAGGATTATAATGCCTTCCTTGTCATTAAAATGCTTTGAAACTATACTTCTGTAAGATATGCTAATGATATTCAGCTTTTTTATTACACAGCAGAAGCTATGCTCTGGGTGGAATTTCGTGTTCTGTGTTACATGGGAGTTCAGGCTAGAAAAGCAGTTATTATTTCACATTGACTGTAAACATGTTTAAAATGCACCCAAAAACTGGCCATACCATACAGAAACCAGACGTAAAGGTGATGAACTGGTCCACACCAAGCAATAGGTTCCCTTTCCACCCAGGATGCTCCTCCTACGAGTAAGAATCCCATCTTTGGCACACTTTTCTCTAAAATTAAAAGCCTGCTTGCATGTTGAAAGTCTAATCAATTCTTTTTTTTTTTTTTTTCCATGTCCACATCTGAATGCTACTAATAAAGAATAACACTATTAGAAATTAACTATCAGCTTATGTTTACCTTTTTACGCGGTAGTTCAAGGAGTTCTGTTTCAGTGAGATTAAGTTCTGGCATATTTTGAGCAATTTATGTAAATTCTTATTAAAAATAGGAAAATGCAGGCTTGAAAACCCAGCAGAATTGGCACGATCAAATTTCTATGTGATTTATCAGCTTCACTGTCAGAGAAACTAACTCAGTGCATTTTTTTGCTTGGTTCTCCCTGTAAGCTGTCAGGAGAAGTCACTCTATCTAATAGAAATGTAACACTATTTTTATTGCTTATCTCTTTTGCCCTGGGTTACATCAGTAAGTCATCTCCCTCTGTCAACTTGACAAGAGTCTTTTTGGTGTTGACCTTAAAAGGACACGGCTGTGACAAGTTCGTTTTTTTTTTCTTTTAATAGTTCTCAGCTGAATACTGGTTTTTGGTAGTCCGGGGTCTTCATCTGGCACTGTTTTACCCTGTGGGTAGACTGAGCACAAAGCCTTGGTCATTCAGTCCCATGATATCTTTCAGCCTTTATTGCAAGAGGCACTGGAGAAGTCAGAGGTAGATTTTACTCCCGCAAAAGCATGATTAATTACAAAAGGTCTTCTAGATTTGGTCTTATTTTCGTAATGCTCCGTAATTAATGAATATGAACACACAACCTTATTTCCACAGCCTTTGCTCAAGATATTAAGAACTCCAATCCCTGGACTCAATCCCCCCTGGCATTTTCACTCGTGTTACATAAATAATTGTGCCTGACTCTCTCCAGGTCCCAGAATTTGAAGATCAGGATCAAAAATCTGCTCAGGATTTCAGAATGAGGAAGAAAGAATATACTATCAACTGTATATGCTATCAACTTGTCTTAATAAAATACCCCAACTAGGGGATATTTGGAAAATACAAAAACATTTAGGTAATCTGAAAACAGCATTTAGTATTTCTGCCTCACACCATCCAATAAACGAAACACATTACTGATATAATGAAATAATATGATTTTATGCCAAATCACTCAAAAAGTAAAGAGGAACAGGTACATGGCATATTTCAGATTCACAGCACTATTTGCACTGATGGTTATTTACACGGATATAGACTTAATCACAGTAATTTATACATCACTAGTTTTAATCATGATTTAAATTGGCAGGCCAAAAACGTCAACATACACATACAATGAGGTTAAAAGAAATTATTTATGTTTTCATTGTATTTCTGAAAGATGGCAACCCAGGAAATGATTATTAAAAGATGTCAGCTGTAACTAAATGTAGTTGTTTTACAAAAGGAAGGAGTCTTCCTTTGGATAGTGACTTGTATACATGGTATCTATATGCATTTAATTAAGAAGTTACACAGCTCAACATCATCTTTTGTGTTTACATGTTTTTATGTTGATACACATTACAGATTTCATTCCGTGCTTTCTATTTACTAGACTGTGAGTTTTTTTATGGTTTATGAAAGCTGGAATTAAATTAAAAATCATTAAAAACCTCTTTAAAGTATTGCTCGTCAGTTCAATGATGCCCGAGGTATGCAAGAAAGCAAAAAAAAGACATTTACAAAACCTGTTTTGCATTTAAAACTAATTTAAACAAAGAATTACACATGTGATTTGTTCACTGCACAATTGTTCATCCAATTGTTTTGGTTTATCACATTCTAGAAGTAACAAATTTCATCATCTCATGCTCTATTTTCATCCATAGAATGGAAAAGGAGAATAAGCTTTCTGTTGCCTTCCCCCTTCCCCAGTTTCTGGTAATCTTAGTTTTGAAAATGAGAGTCACTGAGCAGAATGTAAAATGGAGAAAATAGTGTCACTGTACCAGCAGAGGAAGCCTCTGGCAAAAGCCAGTTTAATCACTTCCACAAACAGGTTCCAGGTGTTTAGCTAGCCATTTCCACCAGGATTGTGGTGTGACTTTACTTAAAACTCTGGCAGCAAATAGGTAAATAAACACAATCAAACAGTACATCAAGCTGTGTAGACTTAGACCTTAACACTGGTAAAAATCCAAAGATCTTATTTTAAAAAGGTAAATATTTAAGTCTTTTTTAAATATAGGTTTTTCTGTTAAATTTTTTTTTTTTTCTGAAGCACGAATTATTATGTACCTTTGTTATTCATATTAGATTAGATAGGAGTCCAGTGTCTTTTTTAATATATACTGCAGTAGTTTCATATAACATCTTTCAGGATAGAAAATATGCTTTAATATGCTATACATTAAAAATCAAACCACATACATGATGCTACCAGTTTCGCTATGCTCCTGCAAGTATCTGCAACATCAGACTATTATGCGTGATGATCACAGAAGAGAAAAAGCTAACTGGCAGAAGTCTCAATGGGCTTAAACCAGAACAAAAAAAGTGTACTTAATTTAGGAGTTGAAAGTCTGTCTGCAGTTTGGCACATACAGCACATCACACCATGTAATTTTATAAAAATAAAATAACTTTGCAAATCACTTCAAATATTTCCTTTCTCATTGGTTTTAATCCTGTTTGAAAGGAGAGAAAAAAATTACAGGATGAAATGAAAGCAAAAGGTAATGATCTAGGACCATAATTCTCCTGAACGAACGTTCCTAAATTTTTGCATCGTGGACCACTGTCAAACTTCGAACATAACAGGGAACCAGTATGCAGCCTTCACATCAAACTTTTAATTAAAACCCCGAAATGGAGGATATGATACTGCAGATCAGTATCATACCATGATTATATGTGTCTGCAGACCACAATTTGGAAACAAATATATTAAAGAATTAATTTTCCAAAGGGAATGCTAGTCTCTGGGCTTCTTGGAATATTCCACATGTTGAGATAGTACACAGGATCTTAGCATGCAAATATCTTAAGATTTCCATTCTATGAATTTGTAATAGTACAAGTGAAAAATACCAGTTTGAGACGGGATTTTTTCATGAAATGTCATGAGACGATTCCAAGATGAATGTATGAAAAAAAATATTAGTTTATCCCAATATGTCCCTCTCCACTAGGATTGTTAGGTTTGGGTTTTTTTCCAAGCAAACTGACCAGACTCACATCCTCTTTGTAATAAAGTACCCATCAAGTGAGGTCAACAAAGTGATTTCCAAAAATGTCCTTAGAAAGGACCAGCCTATGAACAGGAAAAGTTCTACTTGCTTCAAGTCAGGTTTATCACCGCAGAATGTGGAACCGAATTTGGGGTTTTATATATACACACATACATAGATTATTTTTTAATATGCATTTACAATATAAAACGAAATTGTGTTTCATATATACGTTCATATATATACGAAGGCGTTCAGAAGGAAAGGCAAAGAAAAAATAATCATTAAAGAAAGACTGTATTCATTCTAAGGGCTTTGTCTAAGTTTATTTAGGAAAAAAGAGAGAGAGAGAGGATTGTGCTGAAGCTGGAGTGGGACAGCCGTGACTGCTGCTTTCTGCCCAGCACTTGAGTGACAGAGCGGGGGGAAGAGTCGTTAATCACGGCGGGTTGGGAACCGGGCAGAGAGAGAGGGAGCAACTGCTTTCCGCAACACTTCCTGCGATAAGGCAGCCAGCGCTGGCACGCGGACACGCAGACACACACACGGACACACACACACACACGGACACGGACACACGGACACACACACGGACACACACACGGACACACACACAGGAGGCAGCTACGCGGCGTAGCGCTCCATGCGACTGCAAACGTGACCACACACACACACACACACACACACACACGCTCAGCTCTCGCCAAAGGTGCTGTCGCGGGGCGGGGGGAAGGGTGCGGAGATGCGGACGGGAAGGGGAACCCCCCCCGGGCTTTCCCTCCCTCCCTCCGCAGCCCGGCGGCGGGCAGAGCCGGCGGGAACGCGCCCGGGGCCGCGCCGTGCCTTGCAGCCGGCGCCCATCGGTGATGCTCACACACGACACGGACCTAAAACTTCAAGGCTAAACACAGCGAGCCGAGCCGATACAGCAGTACAGCTGGCTTTGTGTTTCTGTCTCTGTCTTCTTTTTTTTTTTTTTCTTTTTTTTTTTTTTTTTTAAGGGCGATCTCAGCAAAACTTTCTTCGCTCAAAACCAACGTGGTATAAAAGTCCTATTAAGTCTTTAACGACTTGCAAAGCAGCGTAAATAAGGTAGGGGAGACAGAAGTACAGGCATTTACGCTAACACGTCCCCATATCATCCAATAACTTCCCCTTACATGCACAGTACAATACGAGTTTGCTGATCACAGCTTTTCCACTGTACCAGAGCCAAGTGCAGGCAATTACTTACACTTATGTAGACTTTTATAAGAGATAACAGTTATCTCTATTGAAAAGGCACAAGCTGGGGGGGGGGGGGGGGGAGTGGAGGGGACGTCCTCTTATTTATTTATTTATTTATTTATAATTTGTCTTTCATTACTACACTGGTTCAGAAACAAAAAAAAAAAAAGAGGGCCTCTGTGCAGGGCAGCGATTCGCCCAGCCCTCTGCAGAGCCCCACAAGGAGCCCCCTCGCACCGCCGAGGAGTGCTTCACTCAGGCCTGGAAACGCACCGGCGTAAGCCAGCCCGCCTAGCTTTTAAAAGCACATCAACTATCAGAGCCGGATACCGTAACCCAATCCCACTTGGAAGGCCCGGAGGTGAGCGGGAACGGGACCGGGAGCGGCTGGGCTTGGCAGCCCGGCCCGCCGCTGCGGCCGGGGCGAGCTGGGCGAGGAACGCGCCGCGCAGCTGCGCCCGGGCAGCGCAACAGCCCCGTGGGCAACCGGCGTGTCCCGTCATGAGGCGCTCCAGCCAGGTCCAAACCACTTGGATCCAGGTTAAAACAAGCCATATTGGGCCCTGATGCCTTCACTAGCCACGTCCCCGTAGCCAAGATAAAGGCAGGAGCAATCTACGCATTTTTAATGCAAATGAGATGCAGCCCTCAGGCGCTTAGCAAATTGCCAATGCATTGGGGATGCCCCTGCTCCTCTAGCTTTGTTTCCACATGTGCTGAAAGTTGATGAGTGCTGGTTGTGTTTTTCTTCCCACCGCTAAAGGACACAGCACAGATATAGGAAGTAGGAAAAGTGATGTTTCACTTTTTATAGACCAGATGGCCACTGCCAGCATCTTCAGTTGCTATATCCAGTGCATCCGCCAGTGCCATTTCACTGGTATTTCTTCTAAAATTGATGTTGGATAATTGCAACTCAGAGCCAGCACCTCTGAGCAGAACTACATACTGTATTTATGGAGTCACCGTCTTTGCATTCACTTTTTAACCAAAACTATCTGACTCTCATACATTTGAAGGAAAGGATTTCTGCGTAGGTCTACCTGTATTTATAAAGCAGGGCCATTTTACATGCTGCAGAAGCGTAACATGACAGCAAATGAAAGAGGGCTTCCATTGCCTTAGTATGAACTCACACGTGTGTTTAAAGCAGATATTAAAAACATGATTCACCGTAATAAAGACATCCCAAACAACTATTTAAAGTAATTCAAAATACAACATTTGGAGGTGGGGAGGTGACAATACAGTGCACCTACTCCTCCCCACCCCCCAAAAAAACACAAACTCCAGTAATTATTATTAGTATAATAACAATGACACGTATTTATCCAGAAGTACAGCAGGGTTCTTAACAAGATTAGGTCTCGCTTTCAGTTTCACTCACGACTGAACTAGTCAGCTTTGAGGACTGCTTTAAAGAGCTGTGGAGTGTCACTTAGGAGTTACAGAAAGTATATCAGGTCGTTAAAGAAAGGCAGAAAAAAAAACAGTATCATAATCTATATAGGGAAATTACAGCTAAAACAGAAGATACGAGTCTAATACACTGCTCAACAGATCTTTTCCTCCCCAAATGTACGACATAGATAGTAACAGGATCTCTGAATACTTACTAAACTTATGCAGAGGAATAAATGGTTATCATCTGTTGCGTGACTTACAAAGCCAGAGGAAAAACAAAAGTAGCAAATTTTTCATGGAAGCCTTGGATCATACAGGCGGTGTTTGCCTCATTCACATCTTCCTCCTTTCACTGTCCCTCAGTGTGAAGAAGACAGCCTTAGCAACATTCATCTTAGAAATCCAAAACATTGAAGAGACCACACTGCAGCAACAGATGAATCTGCTTCACATGCATTGACGTACCTCCTCAACGTCTGAAAGACATTCCAGCTCCAGTCAACCCACAAGAGACATGTTGCCTGACTGTACCTTGATGGTATTGTTTATGAAGAAGATGATTTACACACTCGTAATGATTTAAGCAGCTACTTTGCATACATTACAGAGGGAACCTGAAACATGTGACCTGCTTCACAGGGCAGGATTATACCTCTGTTCTTGTTGTGTCATGTGCAACCACATTATTTAGTAGTTAAAGCCCAAGCGAGCACTCTGGTATTCCATTGCCCTCGCCGTGCATGCAGCGCGAGAGTTTCGGCATGCCTCTGAAACCAAAGCTTAGCCTCCCAACTTCTAAAGATAGACAGTTAAATAAATGATATAATTGTCAAAGGGGCTCAGTCAAACCTACCACATGGCTCTGCCCGCTCAGGATTATGACGTTTGCTGGCAGACTTTTTAGGACAGGAAATCTTTCATGGTGTTAATAAATTTGTAACAATGATCATATTCTTAGGGGCCACTCCAATACAAACTTTCATTAGCGCTTACACCGCCTCTTGCAAAGTACTGAGAATATATGCGTGATCACCATCAGTTAGGAATAAACAGTAGAGAACTTTAAATCCTTTTTTTCTGATGTTGTTTAAAAAAAAAAAAAAAGGCAAAATCTTGTCAGAAAAATAGAAATTAACACCCAAAGAATGGCTGGGCTCATAGCCTGTCAGTGCTCCTTCATAATTTTGAGTTGTTTTTATTGATCTACACACTTCTGATGCACAACTTCATTACTGCTTTGATAATTACAAGATAATTAAATACAAGACAGAGCATGTATCATGCTGGGGAATCATTTAGTGAGCAAACTGTTGTGCTGAAAAGTGGAATTCTTTTTGTCACTCACGGCGCAGTGAAACATCAGTAACCAACACACCAGGAGCTATTTTGGGGATGATCCAATGGCCTACCGGAGCCACAGAGGGCAGCAGCAAAACATAAGATTCAGGATGAAGTGGAAATCCCGCCACACGGCCCTTCACACTTCGCAGACACATAAAACAAGAGCACGTTCACACGCAGGTCTGCCTCAACTTCAGAGCAAGTACAGCACTTGCCATATAATATGTAAGAAAAAAGTCAATGTCTGAAAAATTTTGATTTGAGAAAAGAGAGGAAAGCTGGCAGGTGGAGAGGGAGGTATCTTAGCAGCACCAGGCGTGAAGGCAGCAAAGCTCTGTTCACAGCTTTGCCACTGGCTCACTCTAACACTGCAGAGTTATTTAGATTCCCCATGCCCTGGCTCACCCGTCAGTACAATGGGTATAATACTTCATCCTGTCCTTAAGAGGCAATTACTGCTTGTAAAATACTCTGGGAACCTTGATTAAAATGCACTGCAGCTTTGTGATAAGTATTCCCTCTGAAAGAGCGCGCGAGCTGGGTTTTGACAGTGGGAAGTACTACCTGACAGCTGGAAAAGAAAAATAATCATTCTGAATGAGAAGTATGTGCTTGACCTATGCACACCTGTAGGTGGATCCCTCCTGGAATATATTCTTTTTTCTTTTTTCAGTTACTACGTGTATACTGCAAAGAGAGGAGCAGCGAGAATGGATAATTAAAAGGCTTTTGAAAAGCCCTGCTATTTTCAACAGAGGATCACAGTGGGCCGCCTTCAAGAACTCTGATGCAGAAATATATGTAATTAAAAAAAAAATAATTATTTGTAATGCTCTTCAAACCCTGTTTTCATTAAGGATGGCAGAAAAAAAAAAAAGACAAATCATTTTAAATATGAATGCTTCATGAATAAAGAATTTCTTTTAATTGATGAGCATTCACTTTCCCATACAGTCGCATAAAGTCTGAGTAGTTCACGTAAAACATAATTATCAATGTTTTAAACCACATTTTCCCCTTGAAAATAAATAAATAAATAAGCACGCCAAAATCTTTTTTGTTCATTAAGAGCCAGATCCAGCAGAAAACATCTGCAGACTTCTAGACCAAGCAAGCCCTGGAAGGCCATGGGTACTGGCTGCACCTCGTGCCAACCCCAAAAAATTTGGCTGGTTCAGAAAGATTTAAACAAAACAAAAAAAGCCCTGCAGCTTTACATGTCTGGGAATTGTGGAACTGCGTTAGGTTTATGAATAAAGAATAGGGGTGAGAAAAAAAAAAACCAACCTCCTTTTAAAAAGGAGATCCCTGTCTCTCCTGTCCTCCGCCATTCCAGGTGCTAGACAGGGGCTCCCCTCCCTTTACAGGGCCACCTTGGAGCTGGCATCAGTGGCTGCAGCCCAAAACTTGGGGTCCACCTGCACCCCCTGATGCAGAGGGGGTGGAAGGCCCCAATCCAGTGCTCGTCCCCACTGTTCACATCCAATGGGTGCCCAAGCATCCAGCTCCCAGCCATGCTCCTGCTGGCTGCCACCAGCAAACCCAAAGGAGTGTCCCTGGGATGGGAGCCAACCCAAGTTGTCAAAAGGACACTGCAGGACCACTACGGAGGGGCAGGCGCTGCTCAGGTCCAAGAGCCACCACTGTGAAGGTGGCCTGGGGATGCGCTGGTCTCCCCTGAGCCAGCATGCTGCCTCTCCATCCCCATGGAAGGATCGGGCCCTAAAAGCAGCCCAGGATTCCCACCACGGGTGTGAACAGGCTCCAAGGAGCAGCACAGGGAAAGAGCCTCAGTTACTGTGGGCACCCAGCAGCACACATTTAGATTTCGAGCTACACCATCTGGGTGAATCAAACCCAAGCCGGGAACTGACAGCGACGGCGTGGCTGCCCACTGAAATAAACGAAAAGTTTAGGAAGTAAGTTTAGGACGAGGGCCCTGCTACTGCGGTGGATGAAAATTAAAGAACCTGCTGCCACGTTTTGAGACTTTTGATAGAAATAATGGCTTTTTCAGACAAGTCTTTCACTACGTCCCCCTCTGGGAAAGCCAAGAAACCTCCCACTGATTTAAGTCACACCTTGTCTTGTACCCCATTCAGAGGACCAGCCCACACTCACATTGACACCCATCTCATCTTGTGTGGCTAGCCCTACGCAGGGAAAAGGACCGGGTGGGTATTAAAAGACCGAGCAACAGTACACCCATGTGTTCTGCATAAAGGCGATCCCAAAATTTTGGTTTCGCAGCATTCATTTTATAGACACCTCTGCGCGAGAACAGCAGCTGCAGTATGCTGCCTTGGTTAGCAAGATGTGATACATGCAGAGATATGTACTTAGGAGAGCACAGAGGGACTCTGTGTGATGACCATATAACTGCAGACACTTTGCAGGTGTGTATTTACAATACTATTTATATAGTGCTGAAAGTGGACTACATTAATATACAGTGCGCATGATTCACTGTCATTAGTCCTGCCTTCAATAATGTGGACCCTAAGATAAATAATATTGCTAGAGCCTCTCCCATACAATACACAGACTTGTTAGTTTAGTTATATATACAAAATTTCCAACTGCAATTAGAGATTTTGTTTAAATTATAAAAAGTTCTTGCAGTGAAACCTTTGTTTATGAGTTGAAATGAGCCAGCTGACAAAAAATAGCAAACTGAGAATCCAAGAGACTTGCATTTAAAACGCAGAATAAGTTGGATATTTTAAATAAATAACATTAATCTGAACACGCAGTAAAACAAATCATGTATTTTAACAATGTTAGATACAAATAATAATAATCATATTTATCATTACAGCTTTATATACCTGTTGGATTACTGCTTTCAAAGCCTTAAGAAATGCACTGGTGTCTTTGAATTAAAATGCACTTTCTTTATGCTAAATCTGTGAAGGTGCTCTTGTGGGAAACACTGCATTCTGCATTAATTTTTTATTAAAAAAAAAAAAAAAAAAAGAAAAAAGCTTACACAGCCTCAGAAAAAACAACCAAGTGGCAAAAATCCCAACTTTGTCCATTCATCCTTTGATTCTGTCTTTGCCATAATAAAATTCTATGAACATGTTGCCAGAAATAAAGTTAATCTTCACAGGGACTTTTTCATCTTTCTATAAATCAGGGAGTAACTAGCCTGCAGTTCTATCAACCCTGATGCACAGCACGCTATAAAGATGAGATCCTTGTCATTTTTTGCCCATGTCTAACTTTTAAGGAGGAAAAAAACAATAAAAGAAAAATAAATTCCCTTGAAACTGTGAGTTCTGACTAAGAAACATCTCAGTAAGACACCAAGATAATGTTTCACAAATTGAAACAGCAGCAGCAGTAATATCTGTAAACTCAGAATTAAGGAGCCAGTGTTTTCTACACAATTTTAAAGTGTTTTCAAATGCCTATGACCATTCTAGAGCATGGCCACTGAAAGCCACAAATAACCAGATCAGTAAGTAAATTCACCATCTACTAGAAGAATGATTCCTGAGATAACTCAAGAAAGTAAAAGCTGAAGAGCTTGCTGCTAGTAGTTAATGGCATAACCCGACTACGAAGTCAGAAAAATATCTCCATTTGATTAAAAGGAGGAGGGGGGGAAGCTTTAAAAGGTACACAATTAGTTAGTTTTGTAGTGATTAATTCAACAACTGCAAAGCCAAAAACAACTTTAGGCACTTAACCATGAAACTGTCAGTTCTCTTTGCTTGACGATAAAGCATCCAAAAAGTAAACATTAACTTCTGTGTTTTTTCTACATGCGTATTCCATCATGAGAAGATGATAACCAAAGAATTACCAGGCAAGCTCGGCAGAGGCTTTATATACCTTATTCCCCCTAACACAGAATTGAGATGTGCCCGGATTTCATCCCTTCTTCTTACTGCCAGCTCTAGTAAGACAGTTCACACCATTCCCTAAAACTCAGCAGAAGGGATCAAAAATCATTGAAAATCAGACTGAAAATCTCTTTCCCAGGAAGCAAAGAGCACATCACAGTAAGGGAGCTTTAAGAGTGAGGGGACCCTTATACTAACCACATCCTCTCCATCTCAAGGCAAAAACAGGCAGCAGCCCTTGCTCAGACCAACTCTCCCAAGGAAGCAAATGGAAGCTCTGCCCAAGCAAGGAATGCAAAAGCATATACTTTATCATCTCTTTTAAATAAACTGCAAAACTGAATAACTATCAAACAAATTGAAAAAGGGCAGAAAGCTGAAGAACAAATTAAAAGAACAAATCAACGTATTTCTCTGACCTGCAAATATTTAATTCAAGCACATTCCTCTTTCAAACAAGATGCCTGCGAGGATTTTGATGGCTGCTCATAATCAGATGTGTCACTCGCAAAATTATAGCGTTTGGGGAGGGGACTGGGCAACTGAAAATGGCTTTTGCTGGAAGTATGTCACAAGCACATCTTTTAGTCACCTCAGAATTGCACACGACTTTGCTTCATTCCTTTGCACTGGCTGAGTGAGGGTTGCTTCACAAAAACACAACTGCAGTAATCTGCTTGACAGTAAACAGTAATCAGTAAATACTATTTACTGAGCAGATACGTGCCCCTGCTATTCCCTCAGCTTACCTGTCCCCCATCTCTGCCTGCCAGTCTCAATCCCCTTGCTCTGGGAAATTTTAGGGGAGGGAAATAAATAAATACAGGTAGTGAAATAGTGAAAACCCATAGCTGGCAAGGTTTTCCTCTCTGAATGGACAAATTCTGAACTCCACACAGCTCCAGACACTGAAGGATTAGATCCTAACCAGGGAAAACACAGGAAAATGGTAATAAATATTGCATGGTAATCCACGGGAACTTTGGTCCCAATGTGATTTTTGTATAGTATCCTACAATAAATGGCATTACAACATCCATAATCTCAGCTCATATATCAGAGCGCTCTCTCCGCTCTCCTTCCTGCCCTTCCTTCTTTCATGTAGTGCATTTTTATGAAAACGTACTTTTTCTGCAAGAGTGAAGTCAGTGCAGTCCCATTCCTGTCTGAAGGCAGCACAGTAGCTCGGTGAAAACTACCCTGGCCCGTATCGCGCTGCCCGCGGCTACAGCCGAGGAGTGCGGGGTTTACAGCAGCACTACTCTGGTAAGGTTACATCTGAAATTCCTTCCAACAAGACAAAGGAAGTCACAGTTTGCTGGAGAGAAAAAAATAAATAAATTGTATTCATATGCAGTAAGAGCACTTCACGTCATAGCGGATTTTACAATATCCTAGGTCTCTTTCTCTTCAGGCACGTGTCTTTTGGGCAATAAATTCTGAAAACCCAAGAAGGTAAAGCTTGCTTAACTGTGAGTCTCCTTTCACCCAGGAAAATAAATTCCACAGCTGCTTTTTCTTTCTCCTGTACCTATTTTTTAAGCTCCTTCCCATCAACAACTAGCCACTGTCACACTCCACTATTGAAACGAAAATCTTTAAAAATGCCAGCTTTTCAGATTCTGAATTTTGTCCCATTTAGGTAAAATGTTTTGCACGAGAAAGTTCGGCAGAACTGTCAGGTCATCTTTGTTAGTAAAGATTTTCATGTGTGCAAGTAAAAATTGAGAAATGACTGGGAAAAAAAAAAAAATAAAAGCTAGACAAACCCATTTTAAACGTTCCTTAGATAATGCAGTACCACAGCAAATCTCTACGGAGAGTTAAGCTGAGACTGCCATGAACACCAAATAAATTTGCACCACTGGGATATTTAAGGTCCAATAAATCTTACTTTCCAATGGTTTTAAAACTCCAGAAAACAGTTTTTCAGCTCTAGACTCCATATTTTGCAACAAAACTGTCTACCTAAAAGCTATCGGCTCAGACCTGCCATCTGTGAGAAATATTTTCAGAACATACTCATGTTTGCTGAACTACCAAATTATGAAAACCTTCATTAAGAAAAAAACAAACCACAAACACACATATACATACATAAAAACCAACCCAACAACTTACTCTCTTTTTCTGTTTGCATGATAATGCTCAAGAAAGTTGGCTAAAAATGTCCCTATTTCCAATTTAAATTCTTATTAATTTATTTGAACTAGCTCATGTTGCAGTCAACAACATGAAACCAACAACTAATTGCAAAAAAATAAAATGCAAAGCAATAAAATCCATCACAGTTCAGACATGATATGTTGAGCAACAACATAAGAGCCAAGGATTAACTTCAACCTAAGCAATCACACCATTGTGCCATTTATCTGATATCGTTAAAAATACTAACAATTGCTGAAAAAAACCCACAGGTGGTATAGACAAGCATTTTATTTACTACGCTGCAACTTTTTGCCATGTAGTTATATCAAAAGCACATTCTGTGGATGGGGAAAGTCACTGCTTCCCTTGGCCTGCCATGGGCATCAGGATGTTTTTGACATGGCATACAGCTTTATGAGGGCATTATAGCCCGCTTACATGGATATATGTGTAATACTGGAGCTTCAGTTGCTCCACTGCTATTCCTACGAGCCTTCAAGAGACTAGCTGGTGAGGAACAAGAAGAAAGCCTGGTCGCGAAGCCAGTGAGCAGCAGCAGAGTTCAGAAGCAGGTGCACTACCCAAACCTACTTTTTATTTTCAGGCCCCTTTGGGAAGTGAACTGATTTAAAACCAAAAGAATTGCTTTTGAAGGTGACAGACCAAGCCATGCTCTGACTGAAGGGCGGTGAAATACCACTTGACCGGCCTGAGTAGGGCAGCAAAAATGCAAGATGGAGCCTCATAAAATGTTGTTCCTGTGTCTTGAGCCCAAGGAAACTGCTTTAAAGTAGCAAACTGTAAGAAAGTGTAACATAGATCACCCAAACCCACAGTTTCTTCTCGGTAAGCTTCAATGTAACTAGGAATTTTCGCAATGAGGATCAGATCTTACTCTAGATAAAGTTAAGAGAAGTTTTGTCCCTTGCAAATGCAAGGGGAGATCAGGGCCATAATCAGAGGAGTTCAATCAATATTTGGTCATATCTAAGTTTCCCCCAGGCTGCCAGGCAAAGCTGGTTAGATTCACTTTCATAAAAATCATTGGCCTAAAAATCAAACCGACCCAAACATTTAAAAAAACCCAAGTTATGCTCAACTTTGTTTTTTCGCTAGCAAACTTCATGTCGTAAACAACTGAAGGGCAGTGATGCAAAATGGATTCTTGCCTAGATTTGTAAACTTTTCCAAGAGTTGTAATATTCTGCATTTGATGACATCATGAAACTAACCACAAGTAAAAGTTGGTTTTCAATTTGTTCTACTTTTCCCTCATTAGTCTCCGTGTCAGAAATAGAATAAGAACCCTCATTAAGTCACATTAAATTCTTTAAACTCATTAAGGGCTCAGAGAAAGAACAATACAAACACTGGTGTTTTTGTAAAAAAAATTATGCAACACAGATGGACTTCCATTTCCATGTATTTTTAGAATGTATGTATGTGCATAGAGCAGCCAGAGAGACGGATATGCGCGAGAGAGAAACGGAGAGGCAGAGTAACAGAGACAACAAGGCAGAGCATACCTTACATATGACAGAATGATACCTAGATAAAAGTGGATTATGCATGACCTGATATAGACGAAGCGCTTAATGCTTTGTATCCTGAGCTGTGGCAGAGCTGGAGTCAGAACCATAGCCCACATTTCTTTTCAGTTAACAATTCCTCGGGACTTTTTCCAGGGAGAAGACAACCTTGAGGGTCACGCAGCCAGCAGCAATCAAGTGGCAATCAAACTTTTTGTCTACGGACTATTTTGATTACTGCTGCTGTAGCCCAACATCTGACTGTAGTTGAAGATATACCTACTATTCATACTTCTGGACTTACACGTAAGATACAGGTGTGTGCAGAATTTCAACAGTCTTGGAGAGTATCTCTGGGTGTGCAAAGGGTGGGTATTTGTTAGAAGATTTATTGTAGCTGAATGACTCAGATATATGTTGTTGATAACTTCTGATCTTACTCTCCCCCCTTCCCCCCCCATAAGACTGGAAATAGGAGCTCAATGCCACAAAATTATTTACATTCCTACAGTATGCTCAAACAATTATTACAGGATTAATTTAATCCATTATATTTTTTTTTTCCATGATAGATGTAACACGCAAACAGGAGTTTAGTTCTAAAGAAAACTCCAGATCTGAGGAATGTGGAAGACGACTAATGAGATGGCATAAATTTCAGCTGTCTGTAGCAGGCCACCGAAAGAAACCAGCATATACAGTAGATGGGAGACCTGAGTTACTGTGTCTTTCCTTCCTACCACTGGGACAGCTAGAATGAGATGTGGGATTTTTACTGAGAGGCCTGAACATCCAGCACTTGGCGCCAGGGGGGCACGGGCAGGCAGCCTCCGCTCGGGACCTCTCCTCTCCAATTTCTTGAGCAGAGTCAGATACTGTTTACCTGCAAGGCATATGGTAAGGCTAATCTATTTTCACAAGCTTTTGCCTCAGGTATTTGGGGCAAGGTTTACTTTATTAATTGTGTGTGTGCGTGCATGTCCATCTCTATGTGTGCAGGAGGAGAAAGCCCAGCACCGGTCGGCATGTATTGCATTTTTGATTTAAACTCTGTAACTGCAGCTGGAGAACATCTCATAAGTATATTTAATACACCTAAAAATGAGAATTCTAAATAGAAAAGTAAACTATGTTCAGATTAGGAAGCTGAAATTGGAGGGATCTTTCCTTCATTAACTGAATTCATGAAGCAACATTTCATCTGCATAGTAAGTTTTGGATGATGTTCCATATAACTCGCAGCATTTGCTTGAAGAGCAGTGTGTGAGAAACTTAAAAAGAATCATACTTTGGAAACACTGAAAACCATCTACCCTCAAAGAAAATTGCTTTATCCTAACTCATTTAACTTACATTAAACATTAAACCACATCTGCACGTAGGAATTTTAGGCGATACTGAACTTCAGTATCTACTTCAAACTTTTTTTAGATCAGTTGAGAATTTGTTTTTTAAAATAATCCCAGTAAAGTCGCTGGGATATCCAAAAGCAGTCTGCAAGGTATGTTTTTTCCCTTTTCTTTTTTTAAATTAACTACTAGCAAAAATTTCCCCCTGCTTTTTTTCTGAACCACCAAGCTGTATGTTTAATTTTTTAAGTTTCAGTATGTATTTTAGACTTGCAGACTTTGCAAAGTAGGTCAGGAATACCCAAAGGATACACAATTGAAGGCTACAGATAGCAGAACACACCATTTACAGCTTTGTATATACACATACATACACATTCTATATAATATAGATAGATAGATTCAATGATTTAAACACATTACATCTATACTGTATGTTTCAAGAACATTCAGATATTTAAACTGTTAGATCACCGCTCATTTTAGACCTACACTAGTGCCAGCTGCCAAAAAAAAAGTACACAAATCAAAATATGTTACCTTTGTTCAAACAATACTGCTGTTCATTATATAATAGAAACTGTCATGCTTAATCTTCCAGGAACCAAGAACTGGTACATTCTTGGATCAGAGGTGGCTTGAAATGGTTTGAGGCAAAACTGAAGCATATTGTTTAAGTAAATCTTGCTGAGAAACATAAGCGCATTGATGATTTTTAACATAATCTTTTACGGACTTTTTTTTTTTCAGATATATCAGTAAACTAAAAATGCTGGCATAGTTTCAAAATGCAGAGAGATGAACACATCAGTGCTTTTTCTATAACATTTTTACAATATCAAATTATATATTTCCTCCTGCATTGTCAGCCTCACTAAACGTAATTGGGGATCCGAAAAGGATGCTTGAGAACAGACACCACGATGAAGTAAAATGTGCCTATAAAAATTACATGTTGACTTTGAAAATACCCCAAAACCAAATTTTGCCTTGGGAGTTCTTGGTATTATCCAAGTACCCCAAGGGTTGTTGCAGGCACTAAGCTACGGGCTGTGATGTTCATTTTCCATTAGAGATGAAAAAATTGCCAAAAGCAGCATTCAAAAATATGTCTAAAGCATGATATGGAGCAATACAAAGAAATGGCAGAAATGCCTTAAATTCTTCAGAATTTGAACTTTTAAAACACATTTGTTAATCTGAGAAAACTATAAATAAAAATAAGTACATTTCACTTATTGAGGAAAATCTGTTTTACGGCATTACGACTCCAGGACTACTTCAGATTTTTAAGCCTACAAAGGAAGTATGTTACAATTTCATCTTTAACAACATGGATTATACAATATTCATCAAGCAGACACACAATCTTACTTACAGACACAGGCACACACAATTCTGCAGAGGCCAATCCTGCAGCCTTTACTGCATTTAAGAGCCCCCCCCTCCTGATGTCAATGATTATTTTTCAAGAATGAGAATCACAGGATCAGGCCCAAAAGTGCTTAGGAAGATGAGATGTTACTTCAACAGACTGAATGTTACATTAAATATAAAGACTGAGGCAAGACAAGTCTGGGGTTTAAACCCTAGGGAGGATTGACATTTAAAGTGTTGCCACTGAATTATAGCTCTCCACATTGGGTGGGGTAACCTCCTACTGGGTGGAGTGTCTCCCCTAAAGGAAGGGAAAACTGGCACAAGCCAACTTGGTCTTTGAACGATTTCCCTACTTGCCAACTTATGAAGTCGTCCTGACGTCAACTTCATCAAGAAAGTCTATTGCCCAACTCCGTCTTTTACGGTAGAAAGTTTACTTGTGTTCAGAAAAACCCCAGCAGATGTAGAAGAAAAATTAAGGAAATAAGACAGAAAACTCCAAACAAAATAAAGAAATTGGGAAAGAAAAAGACAATAGGCTAGATTTTTTTTAAGTTTAGTTAATTTAAAAAAAAAAAAATCCTTTTGTTTGGTTTTCTTGTTTCTAATATCAGCTTAATACAAATAGATATAGATCACTAGAGACTATTACTAAACATATTATAAAATCTGGTTTAGCTTTAAAATCTGGGGTGGAGAGCGCACAGAGAGTGGCCGCTCTGCAAGATAGAATCTCCCCTGTCTTCTGCAATGGGCAGCGAGTATCTTCCCAACCACCGTCACTAGCAGGTGTAAAACACTCTCATACTAGGAAAATAACATTCACTGAACTGCCACCAAAGGTATGTTTAACATATTATTCCTCCCTGAATCAAAATAAATTGTTTCTCCAAAAGAAGCCTTCAGGTGCTGGACAAGAGAGAATAGGTGTAGGGGGGATCAAACCAAAAAAAGAAAAAGGATAAAGCATCTTAAAATGCCCATGGGAAAAAAAAAAAAAAAATAAAAATCAGAAAACAGTTTAAGTTACCGTAACCTGAAATGCACCAGCCATCACAAAGAGCAATTGGAGAAATCCAGCAGAGCTCAGCAGGAAAGATTTTTAATAACAGATTGAAAAACAAGAATAAAAATAACTGCATCAACAGGGCCTTTCTTCCTCAGGCCACAAGCCCGTTTTTACTTGAATTTTAAAAAAAATGGCAGTTTGGCCACTAAAACCAATCCAGAACATTATTAAAAGTTAAAAGCTACCAATTACTTCTGTCTGTTCTTTTAAAGCAAAGTTTGGCATTACGTCAGTTGGTTTAAAGAAAACAAGAAAGAGAGAGAGAAAGAAGGAGAGAAAGTTTCCTGCTTGTATAAATTAAACCACCAGGGAAGGTGTCTAGCCACTTGTAAAGCATTTATTACAGGTTTTTAAAGGGCTAGTAACATTTTAAAAATTAAATATTTTAAAATAAATTTAAGGGAAAGAAAAAAAGGGGATCTGAGTCTGGAAAGAAAGCAGACTTACGAGAAATTAGACATGCGTGAACTACAGCTAAGAAAGTAAAAATGACTACTAGGACTAAATCTTGTGATTCAAAATAATTCCATTTTCAAGGTAGAAATAATCCTACCGTAGCTGCTGTATTTGCACGTATCCCCTACGAGTATGGAAATTTCCACCGAACTTTACGGGATGGAACCAACTGGGTTCTGTAGGAACATCCTACGGAATTGCCACTCATGGCAGCTACACAGTTTAACGAAGAATATTCCCTCTATAGCTTTTCTAAACCCACATACAGAGATCCACAGCAGGAGTAAGAATCTGTAGTTAATGCGGCAGGACTGTACTAAAAATCACTGATAGAAAGATTAGCAATTTCTATTAAATTTTAGCTGTATTTCCCACTGGTGCTGTTATTATTAAATTTTAAAGAACCACTTTAAAGGTACCAGAAAATAAGAAACCGATAGCACAGAATATGAATAAAAAAACATAGACCGCTATTAAACAAAGTTTCTTACACGCAGCTATGCCAGTTCACCTAAATCACAGTCTTCTAAACCCCGTGATGCCAAATCAGAGACTCCTCTGACTCCGGACGACACATCAAGTGTAATGGTGTTCGGTTGTGCAACGCTTTTGGGGTGTGACAAAATGTCCACTGGGGACTTAAATCAAGACCATGGTAGTTATTCTCCCGTCACTGCCTGTTTCATTTGAGCCTTGGTCTGCATGAGAAGAAGTCAGAATAATATGCCACCGCTTCTCTCCCCCCACGCTCCTCAGCCTCAGCAGCGTTTCTTATGTTCTGGGCACGTATACAACTGGCTACAGAGCTGCCTTCTCGAAGGCCCTTTATTGATTAGGTGCAAAGCAACATCAAGAAGTGAATAATAAGCATAATCTGAAAAATGTAGTTACATGTCTTGCCCTTGTAAACATTCGCTATTTAATGGTGTAATTGTGCTTTAATCCTTCACATCGTCTGATATAACTCATTATGTGTTTTCCTTTTAATTAGCAAACACACAATCCAAAAAAAGCAAAGCCCAGAAAGTTTGTACGTACCATAAAAACCAAAGTGAAAATAGGCTTAAAGTAATCAAATATTCTCCCTTTGGATGCAGGCTTATCTTTTTAAAGTCAAAAGAGAACTTCATTGGCACAGGATAGAAAAAAGAACTACATAATTCATGACAGAACCAAGAAAAAAAAAGTTCTTCTCCTTCTCCAGGAGGACTGGAAAGGGCACTTTTATTTATCTTCTGGACAGACAAAAATAGTAGAACCTAGACCAGATATGCTGTAATTAATGTATCCAAAGGTCAACAGGCAATGGTATTTATACAATAGATGGGTGCAGACTACGCTGGTTATAGTATTAATCACCAGTATTTGAAAACAGCATTGCTTTCATACTAGGTAAGAACTTTAGAAAGTTTCAGAAACAAAAAAGAATCTTTTTTTCTTTTTTTTTCCCCTCATACCTGCCTGCTATTCTTTTTAACTTGTGAGGTGTAATATTTGCGACAAAAATGCCGAAGTTTATAGTCGCCTGGGACTGCCAAAACCAGACCCAGACTACCTCACTAGTTGTGTAGAGGGAACTAAATTAAGCAAGGGCAAACACCAACTGGAAAGTTGTCAGTTTACTGAATGAATGGCTTCATTTTACACTACATGTATGTTATGTTAGAATATCTTAATCAGAATATATTTCTGTTCAAGGCCAATACTTTTACTACCAGGTGGCAGTTTGTTTTAACTGAAACTGTATTAAAAACGTAATTTATTTCCACTTTACTTTCACCTAACAAAAGGATTGTGAGATTCCCAGCCTGTCATGTTCAAAAATATTTAACCATAAACTTTCTCACAATGTTATATTTGGTGTTACCCACAAACCTTTATTAAAGCGATACTGCCAGTGTGGCTGCAGTTAAGATCTGAGAATGTTTCTATAAGATTATTACATTAAAATATTGTCAAGAGTTTGTAAGAGACATAAATATTCATACACATACGCCCCCCCAAACTTAGAAGGAAAGTTCCACATAAAAAGAAAAATTTAAATACATACCTAAGGTTGCCTGTTTGTAATTAAAATTTTGGGTTTTTCCTAAACATCTTTGCTAATTTTTTAACTCTTTCACACTGTAATGTAAAATAGTTTTGTTTCAAAGCAACTGCCTGATAAAGTGCTAAAAGAGGTAATTCACATGAACAGAAAGTAATTAGTCATTGTTTGCACAATGCTTTGAAAATATAAAACCCTATGTGTCAAGTAGCATTAAAATATAATATAATTGAAATACAGAGATTTAACAAGCAACCATTGCATCTCCAGACACTCGAGTCCACACACAGGAATTAGTACTATGCTGTTATTAATACACGATCATGATATGTGAATAATAATATTCTTCACATGCAGCCAGAGAATGCACGATAATAGTGTGTACTACGAAAGTTTACTACGAATGATAGACAAAACATGATAGAAAAATCATCCTGCTAGGGATGCATAAAATAATACTGAATTTACTTGATCACTGATAAAAACATGAGGCAACCCACAAAGCTACCGTATAAATTATGCTAAAAATGCATTAAAAATATAAGAGGATAACCTGGCTGGATCGTAAGTGTTTGATGCCCAAAGAAGTCTCAGATGTCTGAAGTTGTCATTTACATTTTTTTCCCTTTATTAACATTAGTATGAAATAAAGAAAAAATAAAGCCACACTCTCACATGCAAAGATTGCCCAGCGTTATTTAGAGTCTGTTTTAGAGGATCACAAGCAAAACATGTAAACTTAAAAGCTGATGCAACTTTGCCCTTTACTTACTTTGTTGCAACTACATATATACAAAGTTTCAAACCGAGAGAAGTTATTATATGTAACAAAAAAAAAAAAAAAAGCGCGATAATCAGAGAGAACAGGGTGGATTATGAACTGGCTACTCATATCTAATCTCTCTTGGTCTAAAAAAGGTGAAGTATACTTCTGTGGTCACAAACAGTCTGAGGATTAACTTGTATACAGGCACTGATGGACTACTGAACTCCAACGTTATTGACTCTATGTGGCAAACCTTAAGCAGGTATACATTTTTCAAGAGGAAAGAAAAAAAAGTCCTTTTTTTCCCCCACCCTCTGCAGAGAAAGGTTCCACTTGTTTGGTTTGACCACGTTATTAACAAACTTTCATTCAGTGGTTAAAAAAGAAAAAAAAAAAAAAATCTTTCAAAGTGTTGATATCATTTCCAGACAGTCTTGTCAGCATCACAATTTACAGGAAATAGTTGATGTTCTCAAACAAACCCTGTATTTACTCATAGACCCAGAGTACTTAAAAAAAAAAAAAAAAACTTCACTCTTTTGGAGGGCTTTTTTTAAATGTCACTTTGGTGGAATATCTGAGCAAGCTGTCTACCTAACACATAGATTGTGAACATGAGGCAAACATAAACTGCAGTTCAAAAGACTACTGTAACTTTTATTCTCATTTTGTCCACGTCAGGAACTGGCTCTTACCACTACTTTCCTTTGCTGCCCCTTGCATTTTTAACTCTGGCAGTCTTTTCTAAATGTTCAACTTTTCCTAAAACCAACAGGAAAGTAACATGATGCCACCAACATCCATAGGATTCAGTGGCGTAGTTGAAGAAGCCTGCCTGAATGGCAAAGAACTTTGATGGTTCTTCGAGAAACTTACCGAACCCGATTAAATAAAAACCTGAAGCGTATTAAATTATTGTTTGTTGCAATCAACATTCAAAAGGCGCTGCGTGCCGTAAAAGCAGCGAAAGCAGCATGGTCCGCACAATAGCTTACACTCTCTTTTACTAGAAAATACTTTCCCCCTCGGAGTGGCTTTGTCGCCTCGGTTCCCCAAGTGTGCTGATGTCCCCTGGCTCCAGCCCTGCCAGGCAAGGTACTCGCACCGGCGGAGGAAGGAGCGATGGAAGGGAAACGTCCCTCCACTTCAACTCATCACTTCTCCCCATAGTGCACTTGAGAAGTTTGCCATTTGCAGATAGAAGATACAACAGATTGTGAAATAAAGATAAAATATAAAAGAGACTTAGCGGGCCCCACCAGAAACCGTGTAGGAGTGTCGGGACGCCTGAGCGCCTTGATTTGCAGCAAGGAGGCAGATAAACAAAGCCCCCCCCCCCCCTAAAAAAAATGTCAAGCCCCTCTGGGGAGCCGCTGCTCGTCCCAGGGCAGCGGGGCGGGTGGCAGCACCCCGGGCCCGACACTGCCCCGGCCCCGGCCCGGAGGCTGCTCCCCACCCCCCCGCCCGGGCCACCACCGCGGAGCGCCCATCGCCGCGCAGCCCCTCCGTCCCCGGCCTCGCCTCCATTCATTCCTCCCTTCCGAAAAGCAAACAGGCGGGTAACTCCAGCGGGGAGCAGTCCCCCGCCGGCAGCCCCCGAGGACGAGGGGAAGGGGTGCGGGGGTTGGGGGGGGGGGGGGGAGGGGGAAGTGAGGCTCTTCACAAAGTTGTGGCAGGCAGGGGAGAGCCGAGCGTGGGGACGCGGCGCTGAGAGCAGAGCTTCGCCTTTAAGAGGGAAAAGTTTTACGTCTGTCTGCGCTCCGATTTCAAAAAAAACAAAACAAAACACAAAAAAAAAAAAATCACCACCACCATGTCGCCTTTTTCCCCGGTGTGACCGGGAAGGACCCCGAGACCCCCTCCCGGCGCAGCACAGCTCCGCACCCGGCCTCCCCCGGTGTGTCCCCGGGCAAGGAGGAGGAAAAGAAAAAAAAAAAAAAAAAAAGGAAAAAAAAAAAAAAAGAAAAAAAGTTTTTCCCAAACTTACTACTCTTCATGATGGTGTCTCTGTGCCCCGCTTGTCATGATCCCCATTAAAACTTCCAGCAGCGGCAGGAGCGGCAGGACTGTGCGACTGCAGCTCATCGGATGCAAACCCTCTTTGCTCGTCTTCTACTTCCACCCCCCGCGTCTCCCTTCCCCTCCCCCCGGAGCGCCCCGGTGCCGGGGAATCGGCGGCCGCGGAGATAAGGCGCGGAGAGGCGCGGAGGGGAGGGCAGAGCCGCACCAGCCCGCGGCCACCGCCGCCACCGCTCCCCTCCCCGCCTCCGGGCCAGGGGGCTGCTCCCCCTGCCCGCCGCCGCCGCTGAACTTGACCCTCCCGACTCCAGCGGGGCTACCGCGGTTTTGAAGTCGCCAATTTCCAGCCATCACACATGGCTTTGACCCACCGGCGGGGGGAAAAGGGGGGGGGGGGCGCAGGAAGGGGGGGGGGTGATGCACCAAAAAAAGCCTGTGAAATCCGAGCGGCTCCCTGTGATTATGCCCACCCCCCGCTTTTGTTGTTTATTTTTTTTTTTTTTTGGGGGGGGTGGGGGGTGCTTTTGGGGAGGGGGATGCGCTGCCCCCCCCACTACACACACACACACACACGTACACCCCGGGCACACGCCGCGGGCGCCGCGCCCCCGCCCCGCGCCCCCCCCCCACGCCCCCCCTCCGCCGCGCCGCCCCCTCTCGGCCCGCCGACCGCGGCGCCCTCCCCGCCGCCGGGCCGCCCCCGCCCGCGCCCCCCCGCGCCTTACCTGTTGATTAACCGTCAGCAACAGCCCCGGCAGCCTGGAAGATGGTGGAGCCGCGGCGTGAGCCATGAACCGTCTCCTGCTGCCGGCGGAGTTGGCCGCGGATTATGTGGCGGTGGCCGGGGAGGAGAAGCGGGGGGGGCGGGGGGCCGCGGCGCCGCTGCCTCCCCCCTCGGCCCCGCTCGGCGGGGAGGGGGCGACGGGCCCGCCGGCCGCCGGCGGGCGGTGCGGTGCGGGGGCGGGGGCGGGGGCGCGGCGGGGCGGGGGGCGCGGGCCGGGGCACGGCGCGGCGGGGCCCCCGCCGGCGGCGAGGCGGCGGCCTGGGGAGCGCGGGGCGGCCGGGCGCGTTATCAGGACTGTTATCGCTTGTCAGGACCTCCGTCTCCCCGCATTACGTCAGTTTCAAGACACCAACACTATTAATATCAAAGGAGCCTTCGCGGAGGAAAGCGCCACCCCAGACGGAGCGCCCTTAAAGAGACAGTGCAGGCGGCCCCGCCGCCCGGCCCGCGCCGCCCCCCCGCCTCCGCCAGCCGCGACGCGACGCGGCCTCCGCCGCCGGGCCACGGCCGCGGGAGTTGCGCGGCCCGAGCCTCGGCCAGCCGAGGCCGCGCAGGGGGGGGGACTCGGCCGCGGGGACTCGGGGGAAGTTGGTGGCAGGATGGCCCCGCAGGCCACGGCCGCGGCCCGGGGTTGCTCCGCTGTCAGCGGGACCGGCCGCCGTCCTGCGGGATTACACAGAAAATAGGATGGGGCGGGGGGGGAATACAAGGTGCGACCCACGCGCGGCAATAGCTGCCTCCCTCGGGAGAGCCGGGCTTTGCGCGGGGCAGGGAGGGTTGCGCGGGGAGATGTGGATTTAGTGGCGTGTCTGGTCCCTTCACCCCCTGCCCCGTCTGCCTACGGGTGTGGAGGCGGATGGACAGACGCTTCCCAGGTTTTGGGGGTGAACGTGCCCCGGTGCTGCCTGCTCTTTGCTACCGACCGCAGTCAGTCCCAAGCTGCTCCCAGAAAACCCCTTACAACTTTTCGTGCTTGAGCAGAACCTTTTCACTTCAAAATACTCCGATTCCTCCCGTGCTACAAATTGCCAGACGTCTGTACGTTAATGTAAAAACACTCTCTAAGGAGAAGCAGTACATAAAAGGTTCCTGTGGAAGGGTTTTAAAATCCCAAATATAGTAGGCGTTAAAAACTATGTAAACATTTGTTGGGCATTTGGACACACAATTTTTCTGCCGTTAGGTGACTTTATATGGCGTGTTTTTCCTCCCATGCAAGTCGTTTTAAACCAATTTCACATTAAAATAGATGCATTCTGGTTGCTTGCAACTACTAACACGTTATTCGAGGGAGAAGCTGGAAAAGAGTTAAATCATTGCAGTGCGGGAGATGAAGCTGCTTCCCCCCAAATGTTAGAAATGACATAACTTTTTCCTTACAATTTTACTCTCAAATACATGGTGAAATGTAAAGCGTAAAATCTTCAGAGATACACGCTGACGCAAATGAAACCCTACTGTAAAACGTATGGCGTTTGCAGCCCTCTCGCCAAACTTAAACATTCTTCATATATGTTTAGTATAATCCACTGGCAGATTTGTAAAGTAATTGCTCATGTAAATCACACAGTAACACATTTCCCCCTTAAGTTCTTTTGTAGGATCATCTGATAAAGCGCTCTATGAATAAAAAAGCAATAATTCATATACAAGAGGTGAACTTGTCTTGTTGAAAATGGAAGGTAAAATATAGTCGCACGATGAAGCACACAGTAGGATCCCTGAGATGGGGAGAGGAGAACTGACAGATTATGTGTGGGACTCCCTCTGTACCCATCAGCAGAAAATCAGTTCTGAGCAGCAGAGATGTTTATATATGGAATGCGAAGGAAAGTGATATCAAAATTTAAAGTTTGTTACAAAGTCTGCCTCGATACTTTGGTACCCGGGCCATGCTCAGTAGCAGCTTACTAATACATGCACAGAGAACCTTTCTTGACTTTGTAAACCTTTACTTTTTCTCAAGCTGCAAATGCCATGGCTGAATCACAGTCAACGAGACAAACCGCTTTCACAAATTTTAGTGAATGCAAATGTTTTTGTCCCGTTCGCACCAATTCAAACATGTTTTTCTCTGCAATTTAGATTTTGTTATTGTTACTGAGTATGTCAGCCCAGAGTGACTGTTCACTTGGCAGATGTCTTGCCTATGAAGGGTTAAAATCTGCAGGTATTTTGTCTGATGGCTTGGCTAAGCATCTTACAAGCAGGGCTTGAGTGGAAAATGTTTAAACAAGGGTTATTCCCCTTTGCTTCTCTGCTCTAGTGAGACTTATTAATGTCTTTTTTATTTTAAACCAGGAAATGATGCCCCCCACACCTTAAATCCCAGCCAGTTCGTATATGTGGCTGCAGCTTTCCCAGATTTTATTCGCATTATGACAGACAAACCGTGAAGAAGATCGATGACAATGAAAGCGCAGGTTTCAACACTTGTAAACCTTTGATAACAAACACACCTTTTTTCACCTGTAGAACAATATAAGGGAGAGGTATTTTTAAAAGACATAAGCCTCTCTGTGCATGTGCTTTTAAAATGAAACCGCAAAAGCCGTTCATAAGCAAAGATGAGAAGGACAAAATATGTCTTCGTAGTTTAAAGTAGACAACTCTAATGAAATACTGTATCTCTCAGAAAAAGTTTGTTACCGTATCTTTATAAAAAATGCTTGCATGATACATTCTGCGTTTCAAGTTAAAATAAAGCAGATCAAGAAGACGTCAATATCAATCTGTTTATATTCACCACAAAAGAACTGTAGAGAACTTAATAAAGGCAAAAATATTTTCATAAACTTTTTTCAAGCAAATTATTTATTTATGAAATAATTTACAAAGAAAATTTTTACCTCATGGCTTAGATACATTGCATATGCTTATGATTGACACAATATGTTCAGGCTCAAAGGCCCGTATAGCCTTTTTTTTTTTTTCTTCTTTTTCTTTTTCTTTTTTTTTTTTTTTTTTAATCCTAGCAGGAATATTTCAAAACAACCAACTAATTCATGAAGTCATACAGTAATTGTTTGACAGTTGTTTCTAATATAGAAAAATAAGTTATGTATATTGTTTTCATTCAAATATTTGTTGATTTGTTGTTAGAATCCTTTGACGTTGACATGCCACAAATTGCATTAGGAGAAATATTGGAGATTTATTTTCATTTATTATCTTCTGCTGTCAAACATTTGCAAAACCACTTAAAGCAAGTTTTATTTCACTTATTCGAAACTCACATTCTGCATGATAGTAGGTGGTTGTTGAAATAATAACTGCAGCTTTCTGTAGAAGATAAGAGCTGAGGAAATGAAGGAAAAGCAGCAATGCAAGAAGAAGCAGAGAAATTGCTGCTTTCACTGAGGGGAATGAACAAAGTAACTTCTAAATAATCCTCCATTTTTTTTTACACTCAGGCACATTCTCCATTGAGGGAGAATACAGAGGCCAGTCACAGTTGCTTCTTGAAGGAAAACAGTATAACAGTCATTGTTTATCAAGATGACATAACATGCCATTTATGCCCTTATTGTTTCATGCAGTTTCTCTTTTCTTGTAGTTTACTCAGCGTAGATACAAAGAGGGATTAACAGTTAAGCATAAGCATACTTGTTTTACAATTTCAGCCTTTTAGTGCATAACTTACTTACTTAAAGTACTAGAGCCTATAATCACAATGATTTTACCTGATGGAACATGCATTTCAGAAATATAATCCAACTGTTTACCCTAACACGTCATAAATTGCAATTCTTTACGAAAACCTCAGAGATTGACATCCATTGCTCTTAAATGCCTGCTGCTTTAGTACACATCATCAAGAAAGTATTTCTGTATTATTCTCCCTCCAGTTGGTAGTATATCACATGAATTCTAAAGACCGTTTTCTTATACTGTCTTCAATAATGAGCATTTTGAGGAGCATTTAGTTATGTGTCTGAGGCACTCCCGTGTGAGTTTCTTGGGAATATAAACACGGCAACTTGCAGGATTTCTGCAGACCCACTTCTTTTCCTTGCACAACTTTTGTCACATGAAATCATCGGGAAACTTTTGTTCCCTTTCTTACACCCTGCACAGAGTCAAGTTTCTGAACTTCAAGTTGTGCGCCAAAGGCAAAAAACTACCACCGATTTTCAAAGAAATGGGACTGGGGACCCTAATGATGTGGTTGAAATGTCTCTGAAAAGAGATTATGCGTTGTGATAGACAGGGCAGTGCTGAGAACAGCCAATGAAACAGCATGCAACAGAAGAGCTAATACCATGGCATCATCCCAGATTCAACAGATGTTTTCTAGGGGGATTGGATATCTGGTAATGGGAAATGGAACCTTTCTCTTCTATGTCACTGGTTTTAACACAGGCCAGTAGTGATGGAAAGTCAATAACATCCGATGCTTGTTTGGTAGCTTTCTCCACTGCGCGGTAGAAAAATCTCCTCCTGCCCATAGGGCAGCACGGCTGGCCAGGACTCCCCAGCGCCCCGGTGGCACTGCTGGCAAGAGGGCCTTGCACAAAAAATGCCTGGAAACCCTTTTCCCTCTGAGCAGTCTCCCCAGGAGGGATGAGGAACACCGAATGGGCACAGACTGCTCCTGCTAATGGCATGTCTGCAGATAGTTAAATAACTCTGGCAGCCACAAAAGATAATTTATCACTTTACACTATCATAAAATCTACTAGAAAATTAAAAATGCTAAAACACCAGACTCCCTGAAATCATTTACATGCAGGAATCCACATAATTGTATAGATTTTGATCTTAAAAATGCTATGTAAAAGGCATTCATCCAAAGCTCTGAAAAACCTCACATGCACATACCCATACATATGGAATAATATATAATGACTGTCTCCCAACAAATATCAATAAAAGAGGTGGCAGCGTTTCTTCCCACATCTCAGCCGCAAGTTCAGCAAATCAAAACAACCTGAGCCCCCTGTCCTGTCATCAGCCTCTGCCAGATAGAGCCACTACCTCTGCCTGCCTCAGTTCCATATTCATCTTCCTTCCAGCAGTTCTGGGAAGGTTAATCTGGATCAGTTCAAAGTGCATTGAAGTCAATGGAAAAAAAGCAATAAACAAGTTTAGTAATCTTTACATTAGCCTTAAACAGAGGTATTTTCCGGTCTTATTCCTAAAGTTTGTTGCTATGAAATTGCAGTGTCCTGGGCATAACAATATTAAAACTTCCTACAGTGTCTTCTAATATTAAGGAACAATAGTGTACAATTGAGGTGTTTGGCTCAAAAGGAGTTTTCTTTCATTTGATTTCTTGTAAATACTTTTTCTTTTCCATTTATGACTTCTCACTGTGTTCAAATCTTTATTTTAATGTGACAGACTACAAGCAACATGTTTTTATTGCAAAAAAGATTTATTTACATAGATACTGATATGAGGTCCCAGATTAAGTTTAGGAAAAGGAAACATCTTTCATATATACATATATCACTTTGCAAAAAAGTGCATTTCCATTCCACTATGAACATCAAAAGCATACCCACAATATATGGCCCAGGAGGTGCAATAAAAGCACCTGGGAATCTCAGACACACAATGCATTGGTAAAACTACCAAGATGCTGTCACTATTTCTAATTACAAGTGGAGGAAAAGTCACAAAATGAAGGTAAGACATACGGTCTTTAGTGGTCTCTTCCAGTCTCCTATGAAGCTCTTTCAAGCATACACACAAGGACACGTAAAAAACTTCATTCAACTAAACTCATATATCTAACTTTCAAAGCACACATGCTTTGTGTAAGGAAAGGCTTGACCTTAATCCGGCTTTACCCGCTGTATCATGAACAAGTCCATCTTGCAAAGACATGATCTGATGAACCACTGCATGCCAGGAGTGATTACTGATAGGCAGAAATTTGCCTTGCATCAGCTCCTGAACTTAGACCAGGGGAATTTTAGACAAAAAGGAAGAAAGGTCAGCATGTTCACAGAATCAAAGAATCACAGAATGGCTGAGGCTGGAAGGGACCTCTGGAGGTCATCTTGTCCAACCCCGCTGCTCAAGCAGGGCCACTAACATCCAGTTGCTCAGAACCCAGTTCCTCCACTTGGTGACTTTGTAGTTCTCCAGTAGTCTACAAGAGTGCTATAACTTGCTCCTGAACTGAGACAACTCGAAGGAGCTTTCTATTCTGAGTGAGAAGAGCACCTTTACCTGCTTTCTGTCTGACCTCTGTGTAAGAAAAAATACACATCCAGAAGTCTGAAATTTAAATACGGTACCTCTTGTAATGGTTAGTCTCTGGAAATGTAACCTGAAAAGAACGCTACCTTGGTTAACACTAAGGCTTGTTGACACCAAGATTAATATAAAACACGTCTTTTATTTGTGAAATGGCAGTGCCACTGTCTGTGTTGAAAAACATGAAACAACTGTAGACATCCTTTCAACTTATTCAAGAGCTTGCTTAATTCTCTTCAGTGCTTATCAGTCTTGAAAGAGGATTTATTTGGAAATGGTAATTCCTTTTGGGAAGAGCACATCAACCTACACAAGTGGCAGCAGCCTTAGGTCACTTAAACCTCATGTATGTTCATACCTCTTACTCTTCAGGAGCTGGATCACATGCCTGTACACAAGGTTTTACTGAGCACAGCATGAATCAGACAAAAATAATGCTGATGGATCAGCATTCGGTTACACTTAGGATCTTGATGTGGTGAAGTGCAGATCATGACCCAGAAAACATGTGTGTCCTTGTCTACATCAATGCCTGGACAAACTGATCCCACAGAGGGCAAAAAATACTCTTTACTACTACTTTTTTGCTCCCTTCCTTCCTGACTCCACTGCTTTTAGCTCCCTTCATTGCGCACATAAAACAGACAGTTACCTTATGACATACTAAAATATTTATGTATTAGACTTCTTATTTAACAATGGCCAGAAATACCCTCAATAGGCTGGTGGAAAAGCTGGATACTTTTGGCAATTTTTCTGTATATGTTATGTTTGGGGTTTTTTAACTCAGTGTATGCATCAATGGAACAAAAAAAACAAAACCAAAACAAAAACACAACTCAAACCAAGTAACTCATCCCTGACCAATCCCTTCCCCCTTAGTTCTTCAGCATTGCAAAATACACTGATATTGTTGACATTAATATACACATTGAACTGAGGATCATTGGCTATTTTTAAATAAAGGAAATAAAGCTATGCGCTACATTATGATTAATGTATGAAAGAGTCACTCATACAGTGACTTGTAAGTAGAACATTTGTGATTAATAGCCTTATATTTGTGAATAGAGACATGTTTTTGAATTACTGTTGTGTAGGGTATGGGCAGAAAATAATTTGGACTATTTAGAAATCAAAGGAGTAAACAAATACACAGAATTTGAAAGATATGTCTAAGAAAGGGCTATGTGACCTTCATGAGCCCTTAGTCACAGAAGCCAGAACGGTTTGCACATAGGAAGCACCCCTGGAGGTAATTGTACTGGTGCCCTATTTCTCCTTGTCAGAGACAGCCCAACCAGCAATCCAGAGATGCAGTGAGCAAGCTACACACTGTGATGCAAATTCAGATGAGTAAATTCAGTAAAATGAACTCCGATTTTTTGATGAACGCAGGTGACGTGACACAGAGTGAATCCTGACCATCAATGGGGTGTATGTTCTCAGGAGCAGGCACAGAGAAAAGAGAGTAACACCTTGGAAAGTCTAGAAAAAGTCCACTTTTTGGAATTCTGCATGTCACTTTTTGATTTGACTTTCACAGGCCTAGCTGAGGGTGTGAATCAAAAAAAGGGACCCGAGTAGGAAAATGGAAGTGCCTGCCTGAAATAAGCTACAAAGGGTAGCTTTTAGGGAGATGTGTACACCTAGGCTGCTAATTATGACAAGCAGCCCAATGACGCTGGCAAGCAGCGAGAAGTAACCAAAAAGATGCATCAGAGAAAGTAGCATCTCTCCTATAGCGAACTTCAAGTATCATTCAGACTCTTGAAGAGACGCATTTTAACACAATCTCTGTAAGGAAAAAGTCCTTTTTTCCCCTTCCTCTTTAATGCCATTATTGTAGATATGCAAGCTTTAGAAGAAAAAAAGGCTACTTGGGAAGGGCTCATGCATAGCAAATTTGTTTTCCCCCTTCCCCATCAACTCTGTAATTACAACCATTCAGACAAAGCTGGTTTTCCCAGTAGGACTGGATGAAAATGCACTTCATTTACATGACCTAATTGGGCTTTTTTAGCCAAGGTTGTTCTATACACTGACACTAGGACTAGGTACTTAACATTGAAAAGTACATTATTGTGGTATTGAAGTTAAGGATTTCATTACTTTGAAGTTAGAAAATTCAGAATGAAGGTGTCTCCTTTAACATTAGTGCTTCAGTAGTGTGTATATGCATAAGAATAATATTGGTAATTATATTGGCCCCAAACAGTTAAGAGACTGCAAATTAAACAGGCAGTCATTTTACATTCTTCTTTCTCCAGGAAAGAAATACAAAAGAATGTAGATACTTACATAGTTGTAGATGTATATGTTATTACAGGAAATGCTGGATATATAGTCCTGGGCCTCCAGAAATCAGTACAGTGAGCAGATCAACTGATTTGTGGACATCTACTACAGAAGTGATTTAAGAAAAACTCAACAACTTCTATATTCTACTATTTGCGTTATGTAAGAGTTGATTATTTTTATCTTTTATTATTTTGTTTGTAACTATCTTGTTTTGCTGAAGGACGACACAGAGTTCATGAATATGTATCTTATAATCTTTTCTAAGCCAAGTGCACAGGTTTAGTTTCAGGGCTGTACTTACTGTACGTGTCCTGTACAATCAGAGAGGTTTTGCACAGTCACCAGTGCAAACTCAAGCCATGTCTAGAAAGAAAATTTACATAAATATTTCACCAGGCCTTAGTGTAGACAAGATTCCTGCAGCTGAACCTGTTTTTCAGCATGTTTAATTGCCACAGTAATTAGAACATGAGTGCTCAAATCCACAAAGATATTTGGGTGCCTAATTCTCATTAATTTCAATTGAGAGATGGCACTTACATCTCTTTATGGATGTATAAGACACAGAAACCTCAAGAATCTTATCTGCTCTAAAACTCCCAGACAAATATTGCTATTACCTTCTTCAGAGCAGGAGGATTTTTATTTTAATTCCTGATGAAGGTACATCACAAGTGCAGGAAATGATCTGATAACAATGAAAGCCACATTTGTCTCTCACTTCCTTTCCACCTAGCCACCCCTTTCGAACGGCAGGAAGTTCCCAGATCACAGGGTGCTTCAGGAAACTCAGAAGTAAAACAAGATATTCTCTGCTGGCCACCGAAAAATTAATCTGGCAGGTTATGCTCTTCTATGGTCTGATGAAAAACCTGAAATTGGGGGAAGAGTGTGGCTCTATACCCCTACCTAATCCACAGACATAAAAAGAGATCATGATCACACTTCCAGACATGAGCCAAATTTCTGGACCTGCATGTGGCTGTCCAAGTCTGGGCTGATACCCAGGGACTGGACCTACCATGTCCAGTGGCTGTCCTTCTCTTGTCCCTATCCCTTTGTTCATGCTGTGCCAAAACTCATGCAACTGCACTGTAAGCCATAAAAGTGAACTGGTCCAGTTGAGAATGATCTTTTTTATCTCACTTATTGTCGTTTCAAAAGCACAGTATCTGGGACAGGGAAAAGGGGTTAGACTTCATTTTTTGACAGGGGCTTTGTCATGAAACAACAGCCAACCTTTGGAGGCATGTCTCCAGAGCCACCTGTGTGGGTGATGGAGAGAGTGATGACTACCATCAACTACCCTTTGAAGGAGTTTCTCTCTTCATCTCTAACTACTGAAGAAGCCCAGCCTCTTAGTTTAAGCAACTGGGGATGTTATTTATGTGATATGAACACACACCCAGAGTTACATGATTACACAAAATCTCTCCATCTTTCTGCTTTAAAACCTCAGTCTGAGCTTTACCTTGATATGCCATGTAACTGTAATGATGCACACTAATAAAAAGTTAAAAATAGGGAAAATGTATCTCACAAAGATAGAACTTAAAACCAGAAGGAACCTTTACAAGCTCTGGTTTGTCTTCCTGCACAATTCTGGCCACAGAATGCTCAATACTGGCTGCCCCAAGGCTGTAACTGCAGTGTGAAGATAGTATATCTTTCTAAAGATGTCTGCCTTGATTTAAAGAGTTCCAATTATGAAGGATTCACTGCACTGCTAGGTGAGTTGTTCCACTGTTTAATTACCATCACTCTTAAAAATGTCCCTAACCTGATTTAGTACAATTTCCACTTCCAGTTCTATTTTGTTATATTTTATTTTATTTTATTTTATTTTACTGTTTTAACCAGATGAGACCCTCTTCTCCATGTATGGACTTATAGACCATAATAGCATCACCAATTACCCTTCTTTCCCATAAAGCGAGTAGACAAAATTTCCTTCATCTCTCCTCCTGGATAATTTCAGTTACTTTTTCTGAGTCTTTCATCATTCATTTAAATATTTTTTGAAGTAGAGGCACTACAACTGGTCAAAGGTTAGAGTTATTCTGTTCGCTTTTAAACTTTATTGCTTGTCTATACTTCATAAGTATTTGAGGTTTACATATCATTAATATAAATATAAAATATCTGTCCAAACGAGTACCCAGGGATTTTATTTTTTTTTAAATTTAGACGTATTTGCTGATCAACAATTAAGGTTTCAAAATCACTTCTCACTCTGTAGAAAACGGATTTGTGCTTTGGTTTGGTTTGGTTTTTGGTTTTTGTTTTTTTTTTTTTTTTTGTTAAAGGCAAGAAGAAGCAAAAAGCTTGATTTATTTTCTTTGATTTATGTGTTGAAATTGGAATAAAGTCTTCCAAGACTTTGAAAATTACTGAAATAAGCACAGCATACTTCATCCTCAGACTTCTCATGGCAAAAGTCACTCTAGTCTAATTTACTAGAGCTCCTAAAAATAAAGAATTTCCTTTCTAATGGTGAGAAATAATCAATCATTAGTTGTAATTTCTGTTGTAAGCTTGGACAGAAATGTCACTAAATAGTAGAGAGTCACTTTTTTATGCTGGCTATTATTACTTGGGCTTTAATGAGAAGATCCTAGGAAGGATTCTGCCTGCTGAGACACCAAGTTATAATCTTTCAAATTGAGCCAAGCTAATAACTATTCTCAGGGCAAGACAAATCTGCAGGCACTAACTAGGTTAGTTGCTATTACACTCTGCATTTAATCTTGAATATGATAGATAGACAGGTGGGAGTGAGACTGAGGGGAATATTTGGACAGCAAAAGAAACCATTCCTTTAAGATGATGAACTTATGACAGCATCTTGAACGTCTTTGTTCACACTCAAGCTAAAGTGAATTGAAGTAATTTACCCCTCTGAAGGAGCCAAAGGTAAGGTTTGCGCAGCTTTTCTCACCATGAGAGCTTCTAAGCCAGGACACCTGCAGCCAGAAGGCTCACAGTGGGAAATCTAAGTGAGGAAGAAATGAGAAGTCAGCCTGTGCATCCCTTTGCTGCAGTGAGAGAAGGTCTGCAGCTGCCTGGGGCACTCACAGGGCACCACGTGTGGCATTGCAGGGCAGTGCCTGTTTGATGGAGACAGAACTTACTCCTCTCACACATGAATGTGAAGTGCTTCACAGACTGAGTACCTCTTTGGGCACCAGTGCCAGCAGATTGCCACCCCCTTCCTGTGCTGGTGGTCAGTGTTCATGGTGCGCCCACTCTGCTGGAGCTCTGACACAGGTGACCAAGGTTCCAGGAGGACAGCTTCCCAGCCATCCCTGTGGCTCACAGACCAGCTCTTCCTAGGCTTCCAGCATCTGACTGCCAACAGAAATGTGCCACAGCATGAAACTTCAGCTGTGGGTGGCACAAAAAACCACAAGCACGTCACTGTGCCGCCAGGTTTCATTCCAGACCTCTGCCATCTCTACAGCAGTTGTTAACCAGTCAGTCTCAGACCTGTGCTCAACAAAAGGGGCTTGGGTGGTGCTGACTGAATGCATGTTTCTAGTTCCTTGTGGTTTTCCAGAGAATATAGTAGTTACTTTTGCTCCAGTTTGAAGGCACTGGAGGTTGAAGATATTTGTCACCTCAGTCTTTATTGAGGATGAAGTTCCTGGGATGGCTGGGCATTCAGGAGCCATGGGTGTCTTCCATGGAGCACACCAGCCCAAAAGGCATTCGTGTACACAGACAATGAAGTGGGGGTGACAAACACAAAGGACAAAATGGACGACACTTCCAGTGAACAGATACAGGTATCTGATCAGTGACAAGAGTGACATGCTGGCACAGTGGCACATCCAGTGGCACATTCGTTTCCATGCTTTTCTTCTTTTGTTTGTTTGTCCAGGCAAATATCTCAAGAAACTTAGAAAAATTGGATTGTTTAAATGTCAAATATAAAATGTGACTTACTTTAAACAATGTGTGTGTTTCAACTAGCTCTTTGACATTAAAAAGGCAAAAAGCATATTTTGTCTCACAACCTGCTTAAAGCAAAACAAAAAGCTAAGTTACAACTCCTCACAAACAATGAAGGCAATAAATACAGTAAATTACTGTTTTATGTGAGACAATATACTAATGGTAACTGAAGTAATGGAATTAGAAAACAAACTCCCTCTGGGAACAATTCTCACACCCCTGTTTTAGAAGGAAGCAGAGTTTACTTGTAAATAATGTAATGCATTTACTCCTGCTAGACTGGACTGACAGGTCTTCCGTTTACTGAAGCTTTTCTTCTCTGATAATTGTAAACTTTTTGAACTGAGAAAGTTCTCAGCTGAAAAGGTCTATACAGGCACTGCAGGACTATATAGGAACACATAGATATGCTGTATAACATAGTATTACTAAATTTTGCTCTCATGCGGGTCACTATTTAATAATAATAATATTCCTTCAGACCTACTTCTGCTTATAAGTATGTAAATAGTCTCCCATTCAAAGTCATATAGCAATCCCTTAGCAACTGTAACAGCTGCTTACATGGACAAGCGATGCAAAGGAAAAGACACATTATTATCTGTGGTTTTTTAATGCAGTTTAGCAACGAGAAGAAAAAAAGAGTCAAAGCATCTGAGTCTGTAAGCAAGCGTGATAACCTCTGCTGCACAGAAGTACAAAAGAATCAGAAGAATAGAAACAAGAAGTGTGAAAAATTGGGTTCCCTGTTACCTACCTCAGGAAGCTGCCTCACAAAATACTGGACTTATAAAATACTGCTCTTATATTTGTTTACACTTCCTCTTCGTGTCTAATTTTCATGCCATGTTTTTACCTTCTCTAACTGCAGTGTTGATATATCTTCTCTCAACTCACAGAAATAGATTGGATTAGAGTTTGTCAAACCTTCTGGTTTTGGCACTTAGGGTACAGAATTATCATAACCAATGGATTCTTCTAACCCCCTTCTTTTTGAGTTAGCCTTTCTCTATTAACCACTGAAATGCATCTTCATATGCATCCTATGTACCATCTAGCCGTAACTTCAACCTTCATTGTGACTTTCCATCTCACAGATGACTCTTAGGCATCAGGGCTACCCACAGACTTCCTAAGTCCCGAGTAGAAGAGAACTTGGAAACTGGCCGCTTGACACAGAAATGAACAGTACGAATTTTGGCACTGATTTTTCCCAGAGATTATTATTCATAGTCGCTTATTCCCTGAACGGTCAGGGCCAATCTTGGAGACCATAGGCACAGATCTGTCAGCATTTCAGAGCCTCCTCTAATCTAATTTGTAGCTGTGCAAGACTGCTATTTAGACTGGTCACTAAGTAGCTGCAAGCCTCGCTCCAACCTCAGGAGACAAGACCATTAGGAGAGTTGTGAAATAGCTGAGTAACCGTAGCACGAGAGGAGGCCAGCATTCCCGACACAGCTCCAACACTTATCCTTCCTGCAGAGCTCCCCAAACCACTCCCACCGGTGCAGGAGTTACCACTCTCCCTTTGCTACTCGCTGCAAACGGGAGAGCTGGAGGAAGATCTGATGCTGCTGCTGCTGTTGCCGCTGCAACCCTCCCACGAATTCCAGCAGGGAAAGACAGTGAAAATTATCTGGGAATGAGCTGAATCAGCTTCTTTTGTGTCGGCGCCTTGGCCGCACCTCCTGTGTGGCCAGTTCCACCCAGCACTCATCAGCTTCTGAGTAGGAATTGGGGAAGGCTTGTGTATTTGTGGGCTTCCCTCCATGCTGGGAGGGCGATAACACGGGCCTGGGAATTAAAGGGCTAAATTTAAGTCTCTGCCTTGGGTTCCTCATGGGCAAAGATTGGATCTCACCATGTCCATGGGACATGGAATGAGTTTGTAAAGGCCTTCACAAGAGATACAGTTGTGAGGTGCTGATTCTGCTCTGTTCAGGATTTACAGGAAACTGGCCAGTGGCTGTTAGCGCAGGAGGGCCCGGACTTGCAAATTCCTTGTTCAGTGGTCATGTGCCACATTCTTCTGAAGATTGCGAGAAAAGCATAAACCCCAACACAGTTATCTCAGGATCTGCCTCTGCAGAGAAAAACAGCAGCCCAGCAGCTGGTGGCCCCCGGCTTTTACACCGATAAATTAGTGATGCCTGAATGCACTTCAGAACTGCTTTACAACCACAACCCTAAAAGATTTGGGACATACACACCTGAGTCTAATCACAGCATCTCAAAACGTTTTTAAGTATGAAAAGCAAAGGGTTGATAAATTACTTTTGGACACTCATCTCAAGTGTGTGACGCCAGCTCAGCAGCTATCACCATTTTCAAGTTGCAATATCTTTATCTCTGGTGCTCCACCCCAACAGGATTTGCACTCAGTCTTTCAGAGGGGAGGAACAGATATCTGCACTCAGGAGTGCTCAGGATAGTAAGCACCATGCAGCATCCAACGTCATAGAAAACAGCAACAGCATGTTGAATAACTGGTTTGTTGTGTATACTTCACATAGGTTAATTCAAATGGATCATCACCCTCCTACTGTATTCTTGTTTCCTAGAAATGTCCTGGAATGGGCATGTTTATGGTGTCCTGCTGATATGAACATTCCTACATTTGTCAAAGACAGTATATTGCTGCCATTAATGTTTTAGCTTCTGTCTTATTTAACTGAGTAGTCAAACTTGAAGTGGATAGAGAATTGGTTAGACTTACTCTACTTTTTTTTTTTTAATTTTAAATCTTTTAGGGTTTTTTTGGTACCATCTAGAAGATACAAGGGCTTACTACAGAGACAAGAAAGAGGCACTGAGATATTTTTTTTTATCTCACAAGAAGAAATAGCTAATCAGGGCTTCACAGAGGAGCACCATGATGTTCCTGTCCGATATACGTGACCTTGTGTTAAAAAGACTTTTGAAAGGGCTCCTGCTGCTATTTGCTGGGTATCAAATTATATATATGTGCTTATTAAGAGAATAACATGGAAGTTTGACTATAATCATCATAGCTAATATTATGATACCTCAAAGAGTAAATGTAAACATTTCTCAATACATTTTCAATGTGTTTGCTTTGTTTATGTGAATGTACTTCCTGTATAATTATGGGTATTTTCATCCCAGGAGTACATATGGGCTTAAATTTACAGATAAGCTTAGTCTCACCAGTTTTACTGAACTACTGGAAGTTCAGCCAGTACATTTTTTCATATCTGAGAAAGAAAAAATATTTTAAATGTGAAAAAGTGATCATGCAACTGCTAGAGGTAGCAGTCAGAGCTTGAAACTCAGAAATTCTAGAGGCACACACTAAAAACTAAAAAAAGACTTGATTTGATTTCAAACTTAGAGCTCTACCCAGCCTCCTAAGGACTGGGAAAGTCCTTCTGATATATGCCTGTATCATACCTATATTAGGGTGTTTTAATTATTGCATCTCAGAGCTGTCACAAGAATACAAATATTCTCTATTGCCACTTTCCAAAGTCAGAGAGAGAAAAGCAGAAATCACTTATAAATGTTAAACCTGAAAATATTCAAATTTGTACATCTAGGGTAAAATACTCCTAGAATTTAAGAACAGCATTAAATAAGTGATTATCTAATATACAATGGCAACATGGTCTTAAGTATTTTTCCTGATTTAATTCATGCTTCATCTCCAACAGCTGTGGTTTAGTAAAGCATCCAACCCCGATAAAAGTAATTCCTGTGATAGAAGCTATACCACAACACTTGGCACTTTGTTCTAATGTTAAAAACGTGTTCCATATTTCTCATGGAATTTGTTTAGCCTCTCCTTCCAGTCGCTAGATCTTGTTATGTCTGCTAGACTGAGAAACCTTTTATTATCAAATTTTGTTCTCATCTGTATATATATATTTCTATCAAATCAGACCCTTTATGTTCTCCCATATATCTTAATACTCTAGGAACTCCGTGCACTTTTCTCCACTAAATCATGAACAGCAGACCTGGACACAGTAATTCCAGTGCAGTGGTAATTTAACCTTGGCAAACGGAGATTTCCAAAATGGCTTTTTGACTATAACATTGCTGTCCCAACTCATATTAAGCTGACTATCCAACTCAACCATCTAAGACTTTTTCAGCCCATGACCTCAATTCTTTATGGATTACTTTCCTTGTTCTTGTGTTCACAACATTGCATTTTCCCATCCTGAAACATTTTGGTTCACCACAACTAGCTTACTAGGTCATTCTGTACCAATGGCCTGTCTTCTGTATTATTTATCTTCCTTCCAAACTTTACACCATCTAAAATGTATAACTTTTATATCCCACCCAAGAAATTGTTAAAAGCGTCATAAGCAGCAGGCCAGAATAACTGATGGTTGCAAAGACTCACTAAAATCAGTAGCCTGATTTGTTAGTACAGTATTAACTTTATTTGTCTTCTCTTTTTCCCAGTATTCCCTAGCCAACTCTTTAAAAGATTTTATATACATGTTATTTGGACTTGCTGATTTTAAAATGTCTAATTCTAGTAGCTTTGTTTATCATTATTCTTCCTCACTCTTAAAGTAGAAAGTATTCCATTAATATATAATACTATCACATATTTTTCCTTCAGGCATAAACCATACACACTTATTTAGCATTTTTGCTCTTTCTTCTTTGTTCAAATTTTGTTAGAAATCAATCAACACTGTCATTTTGATTGTGTTTGCCCTTAATACTTCTAACACATTATTTTTGTTACCTTTTAGCTGCATTGACCCATTGTCTTCCTGAATTCTTTTACTCTCCATCCCAAATTTGTATACTTCCTAACTCATTTATTATCTCTGCTATCATCTTGCTATTTCTCTGTATAAGCAGATAGACAGCTTTAGATACATACATCATGGAAAAAAAACTGAGGAGAATTTCATATTACTATAATCCTTACAGAAGATTAAATTTCCCTTTAAGTCAGACTGGTTTTCTAATCCTCTAGACTTCCTTTTCAACTTGGAGAGTGGTGGAACCACTAGTAGATTCAACCAGTAAAACAACTTCTGGAATAGTAGATCAACTTCTACTGCTTCATCTGAATTATTATTTGTATTCTTCTGTTTACTTCCACCCCCACCCCACCTTCACACACAGAGGATTGTTTTCCATGTAGAAACACACATGGCAGCAGGGAGAAACCTAGGGAAGTACTAATGAAACAGAGGTATGATACAGAACATATAATTAGATGTGAATTTGTAGTGTAGAATGGCAGCAAAAGAGTGTAACTGACGGAAGTGTGAACTATGCAAGGGGATGTATAGTGTAAGAATATTTCCCTATAGCTCTGGTCTGACCACGGACAAATTATTATATTCAGTCTTGGGCACCTCCTTAGTAATTTAGAAGGAATTCAGAGAAGAGTGACAAAAGTGATTACTTGCTGATCAAATAAGACTGAGGCTACGGACACGTGAAAAGAGCTTAAGGCTTGAGCCTGGAGCAAGTTGTACCATTGCATCTCCATACAAAGAAGCTAAGCGTGATTATATGTATACAACACAATCCAAATGAATAACGCAGGACTATATATCTACAGAGAGTTACATTTAAAAATTTATGTTAAAAGAATGTTCAGGTTGCAAAATCAAGCATTCAAGTGGTAGGAAATGCCTGTGCAATTTTAATTCAGTCCCTTTGAAAATATTCATGATGATACAGCCTGTAGCTGTATGATCCATCAGCAATGTATTTTTCCATACTCACATCCTGGCTCATGTTTATCTTCTCTTGCCTGGTCCTTGTTTTGGTCTTCTGCTTGCCACAGCTCCTGTGGAGCTCTCTCTTATCCTCTCTCTTATCATCTGCCTGAGACTTCTTCTGTTAGCCCATAATCCTTGCTCTGTAAGCCTCTCTTTTTGCTCGTACCTCTTCCTTCTTTTCTCTTAGCACTTCCCATCTTCCTCACCTCTCCATCTTAGTGGATCATTCTTCTTCACCTCCCACAAACACCTTAGCAAAGGGAATGCTGAGAACACAGAAAAGCCCATTTTCCTGCTCTCATGCATGATGTTCAGGCCCACAAAGGCATGAATAGCTGCGACAAAAATGATAAAGGTGTTTTCTACCCTTTCAGACCTCTTAAAGTAAGCTCAGTCATGCAAAGGGAGGCCTAGTTGTGTCAGAGCTCTACTCTTGTTGAGCTTGCTGAATTAAGGTAGAAATTTTGAAGAATGTAATCAGCATAACAAGGTTCTGTTAAACCTGTGCAAGTAGTGGATTTTTTTTCCCTGGAATTGCATAGGTTGACAGGGATGTCATGAGATGGCAAAAAGCATAGGCCTAGTGATAGGGATCATCCTCCCTAGAAACCAAAAGTCAAGTGTGTGCTGCGTGGCATGTGTCTGTTACAGCTTCTCAAGAGAAAGGAATGTTTTTTTTTCTCTCTTGAGGTAGATTTTCTCCCCTTAATCCCAGTCTCAGAGAAGGCTGACTTGTGCTGTTCAACACTTCCCAAAGAAATAAGCTGAAGACATTCATGTAGAGAGTAAAAATTCTGTCCAAATGACCAAAGTTTAACTTAACAGCATGAAGCAAGACTTTATAACAAGAAGTGATGGGCAGCCATAACTATAGATGGGTCTAACAGCCCTACCTATACCATTGAGAGAAAAACTGGCGACACAGTGGCCTAGGGGAAAACATAACACCCTACAAATATCTGGCAGGTAAAGTGGAAAGGATAGACAGAAATTATTTAGGATTCCCTGAGTGGAAGTTATTGCATGAAACAGTGCTATGAAATAAGTTCATGTGGGAACTAATGCAAACCATTTAAATTTTTTTCTGAGCAAAAATATGAAGTGTAGCACAGGGAATCATCTTGCACTGAGGAGGAGTTGGGCTGGATGATCTTTTAGAACTTTTCCATCTCTTTCTTGTGTAATTAATGGTAGAAGGTTTACCAGCAACCGAAAAAAAAGGAGACACAAATTCCCTCACCCTGTCCATCCAGTCCCTCCCTGTCTCATTAGGTGGAGACTGTGCTCTCCTTATGTATCAGAAGAGAGAATGTATCAAGAAGATGAAGAAACATCTTCAGCTGATAAAAGAATTGCAGACTCTAATGGTGTAGTTGGCAGCAAAAGGTAGCCAAGCTTTTTCCTGTTAACTAAGGAAAGAACATTTAATGGAAATTCACATACGATAAGATTAAAAAAAATCAGGACAATGCCTTTACTAGTGTGTAATTTATGCAGTCACTTGAGAGGGAAAAAAAAAAAGGAGTCGCACTGTGTTTTAATGGATGCATTACAAATGGACAGGATTATAGTTTACAGCTTTTATACTGCTTCTACACCTTCTACAGGAATATATTATATAATTTTCAGTTATAATTTAAGGATTTAACTTCTAATTTAATCTTCTAGGTGAAAGAGCTTTTAGTTCTCCACACCTACATTCTTTTGGATGGGTGAGGACAGCATGAAAAGTATCTCCTAAAAATTAATAACATGCAGTCTGCTCAATTTTTCCATCTCACTCTTTCCTCCCTTCCCAGTTCTCTAAGAGACCCTTATTTTATAAAGTTAAATACCCTTAGCATTAAACAACTTACACATTATTAAAGGAAATTATTTCCTGATAGCAGGTTCTTCAATACCAGCTGCTTCAGGTGGAGATAGATTCCTTTTGGGGATTAAATACATTTCTAAATAATACCTGACGTAACTCTTACAAAATACTATACTCAATCATATGTGGCCAGCCCTCTTGATCTGATGAGATACATGATAAAACTTCTTATGACCCAGAGCCACAAGACGTTTAAAGCCTCTGTCAGAGACCTGGTGGATGGGGAGATTCCTAGAGTAGTTTGTGGGTGAGACTTGCCAACTGTTTCCCAAGTGGCTCAGGATTGGAGTAACTGGGTCCAACATGGGGTCCAAAGGTGATTTGCTGGTGTCAGTCATAGCTTACTCCCTCCCACAAAGGGGACTCAGGTTACTTAGGAGGCCCCATGGTAGTGAAGCCACTATGAAGAAAGCCAGAAACTCCCTGCACAGGGTCATACTCAAATGTGTGAAAACTGTAGTGGGAAGTGCTGATCTCCTATCTCTGGTGACCAGCAATAGGACACGAACAAATGGAATGAAACCGTGCCAGAGGAAGTTCAGAATGGACATTAGGAAAAGGTTTTTCACTGAGAGAGTGGTCCATCACTGGAACAGGCTCCAGATGGAAGTGGTCACACCACCAAGCCCATCAGAGTTCAAGGAGCATCTGGACTACGCTCTTAGTCATATTGTTTACATTTCGGTATCCCAGCAAGGAGCAGAGAGTTGAACTCCATCCTTATGCATCCCTTCCAACTTGAGATATTCTATGATTCTATTTATGTACATTGGGCATTACAGGTTGGGTAGCCATCTACAAGACAGTAATAGTAATCTACTGTTACAGAAGAATTGGAATTATATTTACAAATCTTATTTGAGATGTTTAAAACTACCACAGATAGAAAAATAGTAATTATGAAATAATAAATAATCTTGTTCTGACTTAGAGATGGGCAGAATAGCTCTAGATGTTCACAGGCTTTTTTGTCCCACTTCCCAGCACTTTCAGCCTCAGTAGTGGCCATAGTGGTGGGAATAGTGGAAAATAGTGGAAAAAAAATAGTGGAAAAATTTCTCAGTTTTGTGTCATGCAGCATAACACATTGAATTGGCCCATGTACCACCAGTGGCAAATGTGGCATAGGATTTTTCCTGTCTGAGTTCAGATCACATCCAGATTTACTGCTGAAAAAATGAACCTTTAAGAATTTTGGCTTGAAAGCCTTTACTGTCTCAAATTCCATGTTATTCTGTCTTCCCTAATTTATGAGCTTTCCTTTCTGTATTATTTAAATATGCACCATACATGACAAAATTTTTCAAAACATATTTTACTTGAAACTGCTTCCCTGTTTCCCAAAAGTATTTCTTAAATCCACCTTCTTCCACAAAGTCTCTCATCTCTGATCTATATAAAAAAGTGCACATCATGTTAATTCAGATTTATTAAAAAACCAAACCTGCTCAGCTCTGAGATTAACACATATTCATATCACCATATGCATAGTCTGTATTTAAGGTCTGTCTGTCACAGAAGTTGCATATTCAGAAACTGTATGTTCCTGTTAACTTCTACATTAAGCTAAATAAATGTGATCCTAAAATAATTATAGTTACAAAAACCTGAATCCTGAAGCTCACACAGTATCCTCATTGAGGCAAAAATGAATGATATAAAAGGAGTTTGAAAGAATAAAGATTGACTAGAAAATGATGCTTTTATATTTGCTTCCTCTGGGAGTCAAGGAGACACAAGTGAAAATCCAGGCTGTAGTTCCAGGGAAATAATTGTTTCTCTTTGTGGAAGGAGAAGGCTTGTCTCATGTACAAGGAGAAGAAAGCTTGTAGCACCCTATTCCACTGACCCTTTATTCTGCAGGTGGCTGGTATTCCTCATCCCCACTCTGCAGAGTCTGGAGTAGCTGATGTTGGCCAACAACAGTTAGATGCTTTTACTGTCCATATGTGTGGATAAAATCCCATAGCTGTGCAGACACAGCACCAAGGTATTTTTGCAGGGCAAATTCTCTGAAAATTGTGATAGATAAAGGGAATGGGAATGGATGTGTTTCAGGTTCCAGTCACTGCTGGAATTCCCACTGCTGTAGGAGTAAGACTGAAACTCCTAGCAGTCCCTCTACTTCTTAAAAGTCATCCCAGCTGAAACTAAGTCTTTGCAAGTTGTTATGGTTGGCACCAGGATCTGAAGAGGTGGATGGGAAACTGGTCAGGGTTCTGCTCTGGGCTGTTTGGGGCAGGATTTCTCCGTATGTGGCCAGATAATAGTAAGTGTATTAGTACAAGAGGGAGAAAAGCAGACCTGCTACATAGTGCGATCTTTTTACATCAACAAATAAATCATAATACAAAGACAGCAAGCCCCAAAGGTCTTTTATTCAGGTGTTGTAAGTTTTTTTGTTTCTTTCTTTTTCTTTTTTTTTTAAATTAATTTATCTCAGGTAGGCTGTTTAAAGAAAATGTTCTTGGAAGACAACTCAGCAAGCATATTTAACATTAATGGGATTGGGAAGAATAATTTATGTACATGAGAAAAAAGGAAGCCCAAAAAATCATAAGAACTGAACACAAGCCAATTCAAAATTATTTAGGATGTTGTACAAGTTACAACAGTACATTCCGTGACTTGTAGCCTAATATCAAATATCATGAGGAGTCTTTACAAAATTAAAGACCAGACACTGCTCAGCATGTTAGACCTATGATGAATATGAATCAGTTCCACTCTCTCTTCAGCCCTGACCACCATTCCCATGCCAATTCACTGAAGCTATACTATACAAATTAAATGCAAAATGAGAATGCAGTCAATAGTATGTATTTAAACACATGTAACTTCAGAAATGAACATGAGATCGCTTCTCTTCCCTGTCTCAGTCCCCCACTTAAATCTGCTCTGCCAGGTATCATGTCATATTATATCTTTTCTCAGGCCACAAGACAGAAGACTAATATTTTATTTATCTGTCAGAGATAGGCACATCCATAGTCTAAAATTCACAGTAAGGCTAAATTTGAATTCCAGTCCTATTGCAGAATGCCACCTTCTTCAACAAATAGTGCACTTGGCAATAAGACAGCTGCTTCTTATTTTTTTTTCCCCTTAGAGAAAATCGCTGTTTCAAGGTACATTAGAGTATTAGACCCTGGTCTTAGAATAATAAATAAAAAAATGCTGAAACTGGAAAAGTTCAAACTGACACATTTATAACAGTGAGAGTAATCATACTGTGAATCAGATTTCCAAGGGATGTGGTAAATTTTCCATAATTAGGGATCTTTAAGTCAGGACTGGATATCTTATTAAGAGGAATATTCCAATTCTATTGTAAATCCTTGACCCTAATGCAGAAATAAGCTGGCTAGAGCTGAATGGTCTAACTTATGCAGGAAAGCAGATATCATAGTGATTTTGTGTGAACTTAACATCTATGAAAAATAATAGTAATGGTAAAAATAATAGCATTACAGCTATTTAAGTCATTAAAGTTAGACACCAGAGTCCAGAGTCAGGCTATTACTTAAGCACTTAGTGTTCAAGGATACTAAGAGTCAAATAGCTTGTGATGGACTCTGTGGACAATATCCTGTAGCAAACAGAAATCAAAAAGGGAGTTGTTCTACATCAATCTCTGGGAAAAACAAAAACAAAACCAAACCAACCAAACAAACAAACAAAAACCAAAGAAAAACCAAACAAAAAACCCCACCAAAACCCAAAGAGAAAATAAATCAAACAAAACCAATGAATGCAAGGGAATTCCAAGCACCAAATGCTGAGGAAGCATTTGTGAGCAAAGGAAAGGAAAATCAACTTCAATTTCAGGAAAGTAGTGGGGATCTTTTCTTTATTACAATTTAGTTTTTCTTGGGAGATTGTAATTCACTAGAAAATCCACTTGGCACTTTTTTCATCACTGCCATTTATAAAATGATGTTTCTTAATGAAGATGATCTACTATGAGATGAAGGCAGCAAAAGTTTTGGAACAAACTATTTTACTGAAGATAAAGTAGGAAGTAGCAGTCCATAGATATCTAGACAGGGAGCTTTGGGGTAGAAATTTCAAAGGCAGCCATTGTTGGCCTGATGTTCTCCCTGAAACCAGTGGAAAAACTGAGTGCTTTTTTTAAAATAATGTTCTTTAACAGAAGCAAAGCTAGGACAGGAAGAAGTGTATATGGTAATTAAACCTTTTGTGCCAACTACCTGAAAACTTTTCAAGCTTAATGGCATGGTAGTAGACAACTATCATCATTCCCAAGGCTTTTCTTTGTGATAATTATTATAAATCCCTACCCTTCCCTTCAATGAGGAGGAATTTTCTTCCTCCTTAGCTCATATATTCACTTTGAATCAGGAAAAATAATCCTAGCCAGATAGTCAAAAGAAGCATAGGGCGTCAGATCTCCCACTCATTTAGTAGCAGAGAAAACATTTTAAACTAAAAACACTGAAGTGAGCACTTTAACATAAAATTTGACATCTCCTATTACTCTTTTCACAATCCTTTAAAATTTCAGATAAAGGTATTATTACTTGAACCCTTTCAGAAATTAATTTCCATTGTGATACATGCTGTTTAATCACTTAACCGATGTCAACCTGCCATAACGCTGTGCCTCATAGCTACAGCCAAGCGAAACATCCCTCAGTCATGGCTACATCGGCTGGGCAAAGCACCAGGGCTCACATGTTATGCGCTGCTTCAGGTGTCTGAGCTCACTAGAGGATCCCTGCACAGCACCACTTTGTACATCTTCAGTTTACTTACAATGCCAGTACATTAAAAAAGCATGCACCAGGAGGAAAGTACTCTTCTTATTCCCTTTTTACAAGTAGCGAGAGATGATAATAATTTGCAGAAGTGCTCATAACTATTATTATTTATTATTTTCACTGTGATAGCATCTATGAACAGAGTCTGTGGCAGAGCTGGAAACAGAATCTAGCTCTTGTGAGCACCAGTCAAGTGCCAAAACCACAAGTCCTTCCTTCCTCCCACACTGCATGTATTTGTAAAGAATTATGCTTTTTTTTTCAATTTTGTAACTGCTACAGCACTGTTAACCCTCACACACACACACACACCCTCCCCAATATTCTGGTCTGTATTTGGTTTAGGAAATTACAGTTTTTAAGGATATTTTCATTATATACTTTTTTTTTTTTTCCTCTCTAGATCAGTTTAATGCTTTTTCCTTTGAAAAGGCCATGAATGAAGGGAAAGAAATTACCACATTGCACTTGTACATTCTTAGCAATTACTCATATGCACTTATTCACACATTCATATGCACACAGTCACAAAACTTAACTTGTAGAAAACACTGATTTCCAGGGTACTCTCAGTCTGTGACTGATCAAACATAGAAACCATTTAACCTCTCTCAGACACTACAAATACAAGTAAGAGGAAGTGAGAAAAAAAAGGAACTAGCAAAGTTTCAAACAATGGAGTCAAAGAAAAAAGTGTGTATACAGTTTTTCACCACTGCAACAACAAAATGTGTGCCTTTTAATTTTCATTCCTGTAGAAAGCACAGTTTACTGTGGATCCTGCTTGCAAAATTCACAGTGGGGAAAAAGGGCAGGAAAAGGGTTAAGCGAGCCAGGATAGGAGGAGCCCTTCAGAGTCTGTTAAAAGATGTAAATAACTTTTGTGCTGAATGTGTCTCTGATTAAACAAAGCCATTATTATTAGCTTTTTAAAACTGTAAGTCTGAAATATACGCAGCAACTTGCCAAGTAACAATGCCATGTCACTTGTTTCCTATTTTTCTCACTTTCATCCTAGTTTTACCCTCTTCACTGTCCATGTCATTCTCATTCTTAACTTTGGGCCCCATACTGATTAACCCAGTGGAGCCCAGTTCCAAGGCTTGGCTTCTAGAGGTTACTGCAACATGAAGAGCATGTAACTAATAATAATAATAGTCTCCAGACACGTACCACTGGCACGGTGCTTATTACCATGAGTAGTCTCATTGAAGTCAACGACACCGCTTTCTTTCAGGAGTAGTTACAGTGCAGTTAATGGCACTCATCATAGTGTAAACACCACACCCTACGAAAGTGTTTAAAATATCAGGACTTTTTAAGCTATTCCGGCCAGGTAATCTGTCTTTATTTGTCCTGCTGAGCATCCCACGTGATTATGACATGATGTATTACAAATTAGAAATGTAATACCTTCAGCTGTAGGTTTTGTTCACATTTATAGTTGTTTCACTCTTTATAGAAACAAGGCAGTTACATTAGAGCTGGGACTCAAATACCTTTTTCTCTAATTTGTCTATGTACCCCAGATCTTACGCCCATTTTCCTATCAGACTGAAATTCAGACAACCGTAGTAGGACTATTGGATACAGTGAGTGTTTCAAGCCAGTGCTACTTTAGATTTTCTAAAGATTTAGCTATTTTTGGCCTCAAGGGGAAAAAAAAAAGATTTTGTCATTCATTAAAAAAAGATAAACTCTCAGCAGGGTTTTTTTGTGCATGTAAATGTGAAGATCATACTGGACCTACAATTATGCCCTAAGTGACCTCAGTCACTCAGTGTTTTTCTCAATCAGTATGTGGTTCCCCATTTTTTTTCAAGGAAGAAAGAGTTGAGTTTCAGTGGAGTTGAGTTTTTGGCAAAGCAGCATGTTTGTTTGGGAAGGACTATCTTGCACATATATGAGTGGTTTCCGTTCAGGTGGGGTGGCCAAAAAGATTAATGAAGAAGCCAGCGACTCTGTCCTTGCTTCAGCCAATTTCAGTGAAAATTGAACTACCCTGTATACTGGGAGAGAATTGCTTAGAGGTAGGAAAGTGGGATGTGACATAGCATTAGCCAGATGGGAGAGCCACTAACACTCCTACTAAAGGAGTTGAAATCCCAGAGGGATGGAGAACATTGTGTATTTGTGTGTGTGTGTGAAGCTGGAAGTGCTTCAACCTCTGTGTACACAACAGAGTGTGATAGTCATTTAGGAATAACTTTTTAGGTGCTTATATATTCCAAAATGCTGTAATGAGAGGAAAAGCAAAATGGATAGAGAGAAAGGTAAAATGGTAAGGGGAGGTAAAATTGTGTGGGGTGGGCCAGAGTGCCCAGAGGACAAGACAAATACACTAAATTATTCAAGTGACCAAAACTACTTCCATGTAATAAAGCTCAAAAGAAAAATTGCACAAAATAATCATGTATTCCTGATGGAAAGATTTCTTTTCCATTAAAGAAAAAAACAACAAAAGTAACCCAGCCCAAGTGGATCCAGTGAGAAAAACAAAGCAAAACAACAAAACTTTTGTTAAAAATGTTTTAGGTTTGCTTGGAGGTATTTTGTGTAGCAAATCCTACGCTTCTAAACAGCAGGGAATGCATAGACAGATCTCAGTTTAAATTTCTGAAATCTGGGGAATTCAAGTTTTAATTTACCTCCATCTGCCCTACACTCAAACACTTTCTCAGCTCCATAGAAAGAGCATCACATCAATTATTTTTTTTTAAAATTATTTACAGTGCCTTCATCCTTCTACAGATGACTCAGTCTAACACTTTTCTTTCACTTACCAGTCTGTAAACCCACAGACCACACACGTCTTCCACGTAGCTGCAAACGATCTCAGTACCCTATCACCAACGTAACATACACATGACAGTGCAGAAATGAGGTATATTGGCTCTTCCCAGGTGCATCGTATCTTTTCCCTTTGATGGTGAAAGCAGGAGTCACTTAAAAGGGCTCACATACACACCCAGAGAGACACAACCCCTCCCCAGTCATCTCTTACTACAGTGACCGTCATGCTGCCCTGCTCCATGGATCCTTCTACCTCTGCTCATACAGCTCATATACTGGATGCAGCAGAAAAGCCCCTGGGGAATCCCCAGCAGCTATATGCAACTTCCAGAGGGCACAATTAGACTGCGGGGCCATGTCATTTAACTCTTTGCTTCCCAGTTTTCAAGAAAAGTCCTGAGTTTTGCTGTGTCCTTGTTGTGCAGTGACACATTTTCTTAATTCATAAAGCACTGTTTGTCTCTTGGTAAGTATATTAAATATTGTAGGGAATAACTTTATAGTGGGTATATTCATTAGCACATTTCAAGTCATCAATGCAGAGCATGTGCAGAAAGCAGAACTTCACATTCATAATTGTGAGTATTTACCCCATGAGACTGATTTTAAGTGCTGTGATAATTTGATTACTGTGTATTTTCAGTGAAAATAGTTCCAGTAACTTGGCGCTTCTCATAAAAGTACTTCTAGTGTGTGTACAAATGAAGAAGCTATTTAGAATTTGAGTGGTAAATACATGTAAGGGAAAGCAACTACCTGTTTTCAGGTGTAGTCTGCAAATAGAACAATAGGCAAAATTAACTGAAGTAAACAGGAATTAAATATTTGTTGTGAAGTCTGGAGCTCATATTGTATCACAGAAAAATGCATAGATCTGTCATGTAACACAATCAGAACTTTTAATGATCCTTCACGGAGCTGTAATGACATATCTTGCATGAGATACTGGAAGATCAACTAATAGTTAGGATGAAAGGGCCAAGAATCCACTCTGTCTTACTGCCCTGAGGCTTTGACTTCAGCAAAGAAGCACAAACCTCGCCAGTAAACTTATCATCCAGGGCTTTGCAGCTGGCAGTCTGTGGAAAGCTTGATTTAAAAGCTAAGTCTCAAGGTGTGCTCTCAAGCTCCCAGTGTGTTCGAAATAGGACCAGGTTCAGGTTTAGACATGCTGTCAGCAGGCAAAGGACTGGGCCTGCTCCTGAGGATGCCCAGGAGCTTCTCTTGGCACATTTAAGTGTTAAGGAACATAAAAGTTAGGAGGCATGTCTAGCCTTTGAGCCAGCTGGAATACGCACTTGTCTCAGCAGCACATTACCTCCACAACCCACATATGCACTGTTTCCAAATCAGTAAAACAATAAATTCCTTTCAATCTCTTGTGGCGATGCTTCCTGAGCCGTTTTACTGAGCAAAGTAGACTGGATGGTGCATTTAATACTTGCTTAGTGACAAACCACTGTCACTTTTTAAGCTGGCAGATAAGTGTATGTACAAGGTCAGAAAGTAGGTCTTGAATTAAAATGATCACACCGACGTTTACTGTTGGGAGCGGTGGGCAGTGGAAGGGCTGCTGTGCGGTAAGGCAGCATCTTCCTGGCAGCCTCACAGCTGATTCCTACCGGAGGTAATGCACTGCTCAGCTATGGAAAGCCACAAGCACTCAAAACAAATGTGCTCCCAAATTCTGAGTTCTTAGCCTTTTTTTTTTTCCTATAAGCCCACTTTTTTGTGTTTTGTTTCATTATTTTTTTTTTCTTTGCAATATCAATGTGGCTGAGAGGAACAGGCAATTTGAAAACAATTGCTGTTAATGCTGTTAGATGCTGCCTTGAAATTATAGCTATTCAAATTCCCAAATGCATGTTTACATGCAGTGAAGAGACAGCAAATACGTACATACAACCTGAACTGCATTTAATGTAGTGCACACTTAAATTTTGACAGAAAAGGCAATAATAAATCCCATGGTAGTTATTTTTCTAAGCTCATGACTCTCCCTGTAATTGTTATGCCCACGTAAAACATTTGAACTAGAGCTCTAAATGTGGAAAAGGCAGACTAATCTGACGGAAAAGGACAGCTGACAGTGTGGAGATTGCATTTGCATACTAGAGAATTATTCTCTTTTCCAGGCTGTTTTGTCCTTCTGGACAAAGTGCCAAAAATGATAGGTATAAATGGTAGTTTAAACAAAGCTCAGTTTAAATTCAGATGCTAATTGTGTGAGTAGACTGTGCATTGGTACACATGCGCAGGGGCACAGGCAGAGGGTTGTTTCCAGTCCCTGCATTGGAACCTGGTGGAAAAATCCATCCTTGCTTAAAGGTTACCTTAAGGAGACACTAATCTCTGTGACTACGTAATTATGACTTTTTGTGTATCTCTAATAAAATCATATGTGTCTTTATTTTCAGCTTTAAAAGGGAAGTATTAAAGGGTCCTGGCCACAAAAAGCTTTTTTATGAATATGACCCTTTGTCCCAGGTAAGGATTGCATCAGGGAGTACAGTGGCATACCTGTTGCTCAATTTTAGAAGGAAAAAAGGTTTTAAATTTCACAGCAAGAGAAAGTATTAATATCTTTATAGGGAATAGTTTCTGAAAATAACTGCTAGTGGAAAAAACAGAAGCACCCAGGGATCGTATCTGACATCTCAGGTGGATTATTAGCTGAGTATTTTAATTTTTCATACCAACATACCTGTTCCCATAAAAAACAGGTATCTGTTTTCTTTAAAAGTGTGTGTCATTATTGGTTTTACAGTTTTTCCAGCTTAAAAACAATAAGGAAACTACTTACCTGGCATTTTATTAATTTATGCAAGATGTATGTACAGTAAAATGTAATGGTTGGAATACATCCCTTTCCTAAAGTCAGATGAATACTTTAAAACATAGATGTCATAAAAGGTAACACTGAACAAGTATAACACATGTATGGTGGAAGACAATAGAATGTAAGTATTAATAGAAACCAGTTCCCAGTTGCAGCCATTTTCCGAGGGAATACAGTTAGAAGTAAAGCATTTGATATTTTCTGCTTATGCCAAACTTGCCTCACAGCAGATATTTTCCCACACAGAAACTCTAGCAGTGCCACCTTGGCATCTCTGAGGATCATATTCCCCTCATGAAAACATTTTGGGGTTTTGTGAAAAAAAAATAATAAAAAAAAATAAAAGGAAAGAAAGAAAGAAAGAAAGAAAGAAAAAAAGACTGTCTCACTGGATTGAACCTCAAAGGCTTCTTTGACGCAAGTGTTATTTTGACCACGTGAACGTGGTTTCCATTTTTAAAAAAACTAGATTAAAACATGCATGAACAAACTGTCCATTGAACTTTAATGTTTCTTTGTTGCTTTGATGGTTAGCAGATTTCTGCTTCATAGATTGCCTCCTCCCTATACATTCTAAAAGTGAAATGATACATTGTAATTTGAATGATAATTTTGTTTTGATGATTTAATTGATAACAGACAGAGGAATAAAATCCCTGTTTTTCTCTGCAGTGCAGATGATCTAGCTAGATTTCTTAGTAAACATCTGTATATAATTAAGGGATGTCGCACTAAAACTGTTTCTTCCTTACCTTTACCCTGGGGTTTTCTTGAGGCTCTGTAGGATAATCCTGGTTCAGGAAAGGAGATGTTGCCTCTTGTCATTCAAGGATTCTTTATCTTTACTTTTAGTGATTTTGCTGCCAACTAAAAGTTATCTGCCCACACTGTTTTTAATGACGTCAAGACCAATCATAGCACAGCCCCTTTTTGTTATCTTCACGAGAATCTTTGCAATCTCATCAGTTTATCTTAAAAAAGACACCTTAATAGTTGTATTTTAATGAACACAGGGTTTGACCTAATATGTGTATATATTTTTGCAACTGCAATGTTATGTGGAAGATAGCAAAAATATTCAGTAGGATCACTTCTAATTCAATTGTTTTATTGTGCAGTAATATCATATTTTCTGAGTTGCACATCTTTGTATAGACATGTAAATCGAAAGCAGACCAAGGACTGTTCAAACCTGCTCTGCCTATGTTGCACACAGGGAGTTATTCATTCAGTTTATCAGCCATAAAAATAATTGCACTACACTCAAAACTGACTGACATATTTTATAATTTTTAACACTAAAGTGTCCTGGTAAAACAGAACACTACAATAACAACACCTGATTAGTAGAGAATTGCTACTGTAAATTATAGTGTTTGCAGAATAAAACAGATTTGAAAGAGTTACGACTTTATATTAAAAGATGTAATTATGACTTTCTCTCCCTTTCTCCCCTAAAATGCCTTAGCAATATCCTATGTAGCATGTCTATTCCCAGTCCTGCAAAAATGGCCAGGTGATTGCTATTGTCCAAATTTCCAAATATTCTCTCTTTTTTTTTTTTTTATTTTAAAATTTAAAATAAAATGACAAATTTTCATCAATAGTTGGATTTTTGCTTCACATGCAGCTCTAATGACTGCTAATTTTTAGGGAAGAGACAAACAAATGTTTACAGGGATGTACAAAGATGATTAGTGTGTGTGTGTATATGCTTCTGCATACACATTTCCCCTAATTTGGATCTCCTTTCTTTATCAGCAAGAGGGCAGTTACAAGCAAAGTGCAATCTACTGTCAGTAGACTTGCAAAAATAACTTTGAAAATATTTTGGATGTCAAGTAAAATAAATAGACTATTTGATTTGATTTGATTTGTGAGAATGTTATTTAAAAATATTGACCTTTGACATCAGTGATGATGCTTCAGAAGTTTTTAAAGCATTTTCCCAGTATCTGAAAGCCATGTAAATCTTGTGAAACTTCCTGAGTATGTTGTTCTTTGCCATATTATACACAATAGATCTTGATACTTGCATTGACTCACATGAAAATCTCAAGATTCTTGATCATCTGCTAGTTTGTTAGCAGGAATACTTCCAAGGTTCTTCAGTAGTGATGGACTCCAAGCGACTATCTGTATTGCTGTTTGATGGCCATTCCAGGAGTCAAAACCATCATCAAGACTAGACAGTGATCTTGTAAGCATGGGCTCAGACATGCTGGAGGGTACCCTTAAGAGTGAATGAGACCATGCATGTCCAAGCATGCCAGGTAGATTAATTCCCTACCAAGTATGCCCAGATAAATAGCCTACAGGTTGATTGAGAAGCCGCCTGTCTGAGAGGCAGCCAAAGGGAGAGGATCTAAATAGCAGTGTTGCGCGCCTCTGCTCAGGGTGCTCCAGAGACTGCTCTCTCTGCCTGAGTGATTTTACCATACCATCAGTTTTATATGAATTACTGTGTCACAGATATCAGATTTCACCTTATTCTTTTATTTCACATGGAAAATACATTAGAAGAGAGGAGGCCTGTGAGAGAACAGTCTACTCATCGATCCTTATCATAGATTTGGCTGTCTGGATTCCACATACTTGACCATGGGTTGATAGCATTGACCATCTCAGCTCAGGAAAGGTCCCATATGTGAAGCAGCAAGGACTTACACTAATAACAACCACTTAACAGTCTTGTTCCCTCAGGCCAACTGCATGATTATTGACAGACGTATTTGCACTGTGCCTGCCGGCATCTATACCTGGCCTATGAATAAACAGAAAACTTCAGTTTCTAGCCCTGACAGTCCCTCATTCCTTGAGGAACTCATTTATTTGTCACCTCGTTAAACTAAAGAAAACAAACAAAATAAACAAGTCAAGGTCTTAGGATATCACAAAGGTAGTCTTCTGTTACAATATAAAGAAAATTCTGCAGAAAGAGATAAGCTTTGAATGGTGCAATAAGCAAAACTCTTCTTTAGTCTGATTTACCTTATTCCTGGTGCTACTATTATCAATCTAAACTTAGAGAAATATGACAAGATAAAAAAGGAAACTATAAACAAGGACTTCAACTTAAAAAAGACATCCTCTCGTTCAGTGAGTGCACATTTAGTTCAGTATTTCTCTTGGCAAAGTTTAGGCATGACTCTAGTTAACAAATGTATTCTGCTGTCAGCCCTTTTCAAGAATTATATTTGATGCTGGGTGCCAAATAACTTCTTTAACTATTAATAAATAACTTACAGGTATCTTAGATAGTGTGCACTTGAGGAATTATGCTAATACTTTCTATGCTGGAGACAAGGAAAATTCCCCCCTCTCTTCCCCCGTGAAAATTCTGCTTTTGCTGACATGTTCTCTGAGCTCTGCTTTCAGAATGGGTTCATTCTCACTAAGACAGCCATCTAATCTCATGGAAAATCTGATCGCCAACTATCTGCTTCTTGCTGATGCTGCTGAGAAAATTCCTGTTGACTCCAGAATGGGAGAGAATACAGATCCATCAATTTTGGAGTCTGGTGTAGCTGCTTATATTTCATTAGCTTCATGGTAATGAGTCTTTGCAGTTTGAAAAGAACTGAATAGTGACTACCATGTGAACAAAATTACACTATATATTACATGCTACCTACCTAACAATAAAATATTTTACAGGTAAAAAAGAACACTAAGTGACACCATGATTTTTCATGTGGCTTGCAGAGACGAAAGGATCTCTAAGAGAATACTTAGATTATACCCCAAATCTCAAGGTGTGTCAGTTACTTGGAACATTATTTTTAGTGGAATTAACTTTTTATCATGTTTATTTGAATCTATTTCAAGGTAGTCCCTTCTAAGAGCTGCTTTGTTAATGCCACAGAGACTGAAATGGCTGTTATCTCAATCATTTCTCCTCCTAACACTGAAGTAATTTATCACTATCAAGTGACAGTAGTTAGCCCCTTTTCACATGCGATTTACCTCCTACATTTAGTTAATCCAAAGAAAATTTGTGGGGTAAATTTCATCCAAAGGGAAAGTTTGGAAAGAGAATCTTTTAAAAGCGCACACACACACAGACACACACCCCAATCCCACCCCCGCCCCAAGAAGGCAGCAGTTTTTAAGGTGTTTCCATTTCAGAAAAAAAAATATTCTGATTGCTTTTTAACCACCAAATTCACTGTGCAGTAAAATGAATATCTCACAGGGGAGGAGAAAGGAAGATGCAAGGAGAGTTGATATAAGAATGAAAACCCTGAAAATTCAGACGATCTTTTTGTCACCGCTTTTGCTTTGAAGATCTGATGACTAGAAACCTTCTCATTGGAAGCATCAATTTATATTTTTCTTATGGATAAAATATTTTTTCTCCTTTTGGATTTTCTCCCAAGAGACTTTAGACAGCAGTGTTTCAGCTTGCAGTTTTGGTTCTCTGGGCCCATGGGAATTTCAGCCCTCAACTCCAGAGAGTGCTTTAACCAGAAGGGGTAAAGTTCTGGATGAATGTGCCTTTCTCTTTCTTGTGTAACAGCTTGACAGCCTTGCTCCTGGGAGTTGTCTACTGGAGTCTATTTCATCAGTCTTCTGTAAAGGATGATCAAATGAGCAGACTATTATGTACTCCACCTTCTTTCTTCTTTATAGACTGTCATATAATGTTAGACAATTCCACCTTGCTACCTTTATATTTATTCAAAGCTTTTCCCTCTGCAGTTTGTGTTCCACTGATGATGCTTATTTCTATCATGTTCCTATTGCTCCTGATAACATCTAATTTCACATCCTTCCTGAAGAGATGAAACATTTTTTTACCTCAAAGCTTTGTTTTGTTGTACAATGGTTGCAGTGGGTTTGACTGCCATATTCAGTTCCATAGATGCATTAGGCACAGCTCTCACCTGGTGCTGCTCTCATGGCTTCCTTTTTCCTTTTGTCTTCTCCTCCACCATTATTACTTGCCTCTTCTTAAAATCAGGTCTTCTGGGTTTTGGAATTGCTAATTCTGATAAAATATTTATCAGCTTTGCCACCCTAAGTCACAGAAATATATATGATATCTATCCATGGAAAAAATAATCCAATTATGACCTTTGCCACAGATGCATCTCAGTAGTCCAACATTAAAAGAGTTTTGTGTTAGCTTCAGCTTTTGAGGTCCGTTTTGATACTAGTCATGATTTGTTTTCATCAGAATGTATTACATGATAATATTAAGCCTGAAAATGATAATCTTCTTGAATCATTGCTACCACATCCTTCTTTCATAGCTGGCAACAATCTTTTAGCCAGTCACAAACATGCAAGGTCATTTCTTCTGACAGGTTGTCTGCTTGCTGAGTGTCTGGAGTTAGGTTCAGTTGGAGTTGTTGAGTGAGGTTTGATTGGAGTCCTAGGTTAGGAAGACGTTACAGAAGAATTACTGATGTATTTTCATTTTCTGCTGGAAAAAGTACAAGGAATCTTCCATGTCTCAGCCTGATTGGACTTTCATACTTACAGTTATTCAACAAACAATCAACAAAATTAAAAGTGTAGCTTTCTGACTATTTTATTTACTCTGGTCGTTAATAAGAGAGGAGTCCAAGGGATGTTGTCCAAGGGATAAGCGCCTCCTCAGTGCTGGGCATAGCAAAGATCATCTCTGTGAGGGACATTGGCAACTGCTGAGTTTTTTCTCCTTTCCCTTTCCTTCCCATTTAGACAAGGTCTACGTCTACCCATATTTGAAATACGTCTGTTCTTTAGAAAGGTGCTTATCTAGTTCACTGTTGGGAGCACAGGGGAAACTGCTTTTTGTATTTCACAATGAGGAGATGTAAAGCTAGTTTTGATTCTAACTAGTCCTGTGATCCACATTGATTCATTAAGTCTCAGGGCACAAATATACTGAGAATCAAGAAAGGATTTGTAGACAGGAGCATAGTTACTTATTCAGTTTTGTCTATAAGAAATGATCCAAGCTCTTTTGACGTATTTCTAGAGGCATCTAGCAGTAATAACATAGATATGTCTGCCAAAAGGAAGTTTTTTTGATGAAACAAAACATGATATCTCATGTACAGGACACTCTCAGAAAAGTCGTAGAATAACTGAAAGTCAAAGGTGGCAGTGAGGACTGCCCGCTGATCCACCCACTTGGGAGTTTATTTGTCAATTGTTCAATAATTAGTAAAGCCTTGCTTTTGTACTGTTTAAATGCCAGTGTATTTTGAGTCTTAAATATATTGTAACTAGGGAAGAACTCTCCAGCTGTTCTGGTAAACCCTATTTGGTTTCATTTGGGTGGTTTAACCCTGCCTACAGTCGAAGAATAATAATTAACAGGACCAAAATACTAGTGACAGTCCAGTTTGCAATCAACCCTTCTGTAGCCAGTGCTTTTCCTGAGGAACTCGGAAACTTAAGGCTATGTAAAGAAAAGGAATGGAAAATGTATAAATACCAGCAAAATCTACAATTTTAAAAGGACAACATTCTAAAAAGACTCATTGGTGCCCAAGATGTTAGAAACATGACCAATGGTCAGATGCCATGGGCAGGGAAACCCTGCATCCTGTCCAGCACTGTTTCCTGCAACACCACCTTATTCATTGTACAAGATAGGTCAGTCAGTGCTGATCCGATTAGTGTTAAATCCTACAGGTTCCTGCTCCAAACCTTCTCTACCTGTCACAATAAAATTGCACTAAATTGTATGAGCAGATAAACAGCTAATCATAACTACTAAGGGAGCCCTGATGTCACATTTGAGAGGATTGCAGGGAATTGCACAGGACTGTCAGTGAGTGCAGATATGCTGAGAAAAAGGCACACCAGGCAAAGAAAGACCAATAGCAGACAAGGAAGGGGAAATTAACAGTAATTCAAAATTGCTAAAATACTAGGCCTCTTCCTAAAGTTGCACTCAGCCAGCTCTTGATGATGTAAACTACTGAATGCTTCACTGCTGATAAGGTTATATGTTACTTGTGGTTTTATTGTTGTCAGATCTGGCATTGCTCTGCATCAAACTCAGTTTGTGATGTTTTTGCTGACTGCTTTTGGCACTTGCATAGGTTATGATCCTGCATTGCATGTAGGTGCTAGACATCTGGAGTCTGGTTACTTAAGGCAACCTTATTTTCCTGAGGTACTTTTTCCAATCTGAAAGGCATGAAATAATGAAGTGGATTGTACCATAGTGGAAGAAAAGTTATCTCACTCACCAGCTGCCATGGGAAAGGCAGATGTGCTGAATATCCAGAATGTACAGAGCTGGAGAAGGATGCCCTGAGCATAGTGGGGTGTACACAGAAAGCAGAGTATTATTGCAAAAATATTACTGTTGTTAATAATAATACTACTAATAATATAATATCATGAAGAGAAGCTTAATGATGGAGTAAAATTCTTCTTTGATGAAACTGTTTTCAATTAAAGGAAGATGCATACACCCTAATTTCACTGGAAGTAGCAGGAATAGAAAGACCATGAAAAACTAGCTCAGTGCTCTGTATTTCCAGGTAATGCTCATGATCTTTGCCTCTTACCTATTTCTGGAAAAATGCTTTAGCCGTCACCTATTTTCATGTGACATCTTCTTTGTCCAGTGCTGTTAAATCTTTTGCTGCTGCTTCTCCGTATAAGATTTACAAGTCTCTTTTAGATCATACAGTCCCTGAACAGGTTTGCATCTGCTCAAAGTCCTTGGGTGGCATTTTTCACAACTGGTCATTTAATATGTCTTTCAACTAGCATAACTGAAATGTAACTACTGAAGACAGGAGCCTGAATGAACCTATGTGATTGCTCAGCTTCCAGCCTAATGCTGTGATTTTGTGTGCTACATGATATGATAACAATTCCCATTATTCATATATGACTTCATCACCTATTCCTGAGGACTGGATGGTCTTCCAAAATGTTTTCATGAGAATAAAAAATTACTTAATACCCTCATTCCAAGCCATCTGTTTCTGAATAAGTTTGGTTTTAACCAGATTTCTGAAAAATATAGCCCTTTGATGAAGATTGATTAGTTTCAGCAGAATCCACATAACTTGGCCCCTTGGAGAAATAACTCTTCCCTGGTTAGACAATCCATGACAGAGTGAGCTCTAGGGTAGCTATCTACCTAACTCTAAGTTTTATAATAATTGCTGCTTGTAGGAAGGTATTTGCCATGTTGGAGTACCTCATAGTAGGATGAGGGAAACACAGAAAATATAATTGAGCTTGTTCCAGTTATTCACTGTCAGTATTGCCTAGTTGTCTATATCTCAACAGTCCAGATAAGAAGGATAACACCCTTGACTTTAAAAATTATTTCATACGGTAACAGTTATTACCTTCAAGAAATGAAATAAATGTCTTTCCATCTGAACTTCACTTTTTCTTATGTTCTATGACTAAGCCACTGGCAGTATCAAATATTATTCTACTTGGGTTTAAACACTTTGGAATTGTTATAACTCAATGCATATGGTAGTCATTTCACAATATTTTCAATTAGTAGAAATAGAATTAATAGTTTTATTCCTATTTTTCAAATATTGAACTTTCCATAAACCAAAGAAGAAAGACATTAAAATACTCTCCGACTTTCTGCTAGTTTTCCCTTAGTTATTTCACTTTCCTCCAGACTCCAGCATAGATTCATGGTTAGCATTATCTAGCAGTCTGGCCAGAAAGAATATCCTCTAGCACTGAATCTTCTACTCCTTTCTCTTAGACTCTCCTGGAAGAGTCTAATCTTCCAAGAAAAATTTTAACAACTACAGCCTGGATTGCAAGTGTATTCATGGGATGCAAGTTATAGACTAATTAATCAAAAAGTCTGTCCTAAGTAATAAATAATGGAAGATTATTAGAAGGTATGATCTCAGCCACTTATCTTTTGGATTTACACTGAGTGATGAAAAAAACAATAAAGGATGTCAAACTAGGTAAGTACTACAAATAATGTGGTGATTCAGTGAAATTCTCTTTACTTCAGTATGACTTTAATATAAAGGATAGCTCTTTAAAGGTAAGCCTCTTGATTTTTATTTTAATAAAACTAAATTAATTGAAATGTAGCCAAAAAAAAAAATATTCCCATAACATTGCTCAGTTTCATTAACGTGTTGATACTAGAAGTGTCATAACATATAACCTTGCAGTTATGAATCTATCATATGATGGAGAAGGTTTCTGGACTCCCAGAAAATATTACAGTTGGGAATAAACTGTAATACAATTCATTAAGTTCTGGTCATATGTCTAAGCTATCACCTGAGGAAGTGTATGGATGAAAGAGGTAGACTAGAAGAATTGTCTCTATAGTTGCACACTGATTTGCATCTGGTAAAAAATACCTGGTTCGGATCAGATTGTCTTGGGGGAAGGTCTGATTGTTGAAAGATCATTGCATAGTATATATGAGAGATAAGTAAAAGTAAGTTGAATTAGTACAATATTAGAGAGAGCTGGAAAAGCTCCTGATAAAAATCTTTTCCATCATAAAATGTGAGTTTGTCAAAACGTGTTGCCTTTGACAAATTTCTCATCCTACATATATTTTGATTGGGAACCTTTCAAACAGCTAAATTTCTTGACAGCTCACCCTCTGAATCCTTACCAGTTTGCGTGGAAGACTGCTTATAAGGAACATTGTTTCTGGATTTTGTTAGTTTACAGATTAATTGGTCTCTTGGCTTTCTAAGCCATGAGAACTGAGCTGCAGGTCAGTACAAAGTAAGTTCTCAACTCCTGAGTCCTGTCTCCAGGGTGTTGTGAAAGACTCAAGGGAGATTTGAGACCCATCTCCAAATCCGTTTAGCCTGACTCCAAAAATCTACCAGAGACAGATGGAGTCTAGATTCCTGGCTTTGTAGCAGAAACACCAGAAAAATATAGGGTCGATAAGTAAATTATCAGGATTGCCCTTACTTTTGAACTGAATTCAGGTGTCAAAAATTAACCTTTGTTTTTTATTCTGGAAGTTTCCACATATTTCATACTTTTTTTCAGTTTCAGACTCTTTTCTTTCCAGCCCACAAACCCAAGCCACACTATTCTCTCACTTTCTTAGACCCGTGGTGGTATGTATCTTCTAGCAGATATGAAGAAATAGTTCTGGGTGTGTATAACAGTCAGCTACGTGTGAATAAATTTGCAGATGATACCAAATTTGCACAAGGGTCATGGAGAACTTTTATTGCTCTAATGATATGTCCTCCTGTGTGCAATACAGCACACAATTGCTGTAAAATATTTTTCAAGACCTTCATGACAGAGTTATTCAGACTGCAGTCCTCTCCTTGGCAGGCATCTTGTAAGCTTCTGTATACAGATGTGTGGTACTCCTCAGGAAAGCTGAGACTTTAGGATAGTTAGAGACTGAGCAATGTCAGAAGCAGCAATACAGGTAGGAGAGTGTTGTAAGGAACTGTTGATGTCTTGATGCTGATACCTCAGCATCACTAATTATACATGTATGTATATGTATTGTCTATAAAGACTGGAAGGAAGGATTAATATAGGAAACCTTTAAAGAAAAAACTGCTGAATGCAATGGCTGTAGCTCTAGCTGGTTTTCTTGTTGCCTTTCTCAGGAGGGCAGAGGGTATTTTTTTCTGATTCTGATTCTGGTGCTGAAGATATTTCTGAGGACTGCTCCACGCTTTGTCTTGTATGAGGTCAGTTATTCTGACCTGAACATAAACATGAAAATTACCATGATCACCTGTACCAATATGTCTGGTTGGAATGCCTATATGGGTTAATTGTTGTAAAAATAAACTAGGTTTTGAGTGCTTTCAATTAGATGCTAGGTTCTTCTCATATGATGTTAAGTATTGGATAACAAACAATATTAACAGCAATTGTAAATATCACTTCTAAATTACAAGTTTCCTATGAAATTCAACTGCAGGACACTCATTCTTATTTTGCTCTGTCTTCAGTTACAGAAAAGACGAAAATCACAGTTTCTTCAGACTAAAGCATAAGAAGAAAAGGGATACAGGCAATATTGTTGACCTACTGTTAAGCTGTGTCATGAGAGTCATGAAGTCCTGCATTCTATAACGGCTGAAAGAAAAGTTACAGAATCATATTCAGCTGAAGTATCTTTCTCTTGAGCCACCGGAATCCTAATAGACTCTCTTCTAACATGGAGCATCTATAAATCACTTTCACACAAGCTGATTAGACCAATAATTCTCGTGTGAAGCATCTTCCAAGTTACTTTCTTCTGCATTATATTTTACTGTGCAAATGGAAAATAGCATCTGACCAGTCAGAAAAAGTAGAATGACAGTAGTCAAATAAAATTGAAGATTTATATGTAGGCCAATACACTGAGTAATTATTGAGGGTTTAAATTCAAACAGCTTTCTAACATTCTTTTTCTAATTTATAACTTGTTTCTAACATTGGAATATTCATGCAGTATGAAAATTCTTAAGGTGTAGTCAAAGTTGACTTAAGTGGTATAACCATTTCATGGGAGAGGTAGAGATGATCAACGAATTTTCTATGAAGCAATTTTCCATTCAAATGTTCTTTCTATGAAACTGAAATGTTTTGCAGGATTATGTCGGTATTGAAATAAATTCTGATAAAAAATTTCATGTCCTTTGAATAACAATGGCATAAGTAATTTAAGTTTGGTGTTTGGTTGTGGGTTTTTTGCTTTTTGTTGTTTGGTTTTTTTTTTTTTTTTTAACTAAATTTAATGCTCTATGAATTAGAAATTGCTTATTATATTTTTCCAGGTCTGTAAAATTCAAATGTTTCAATATTTTGTTTCAAAAATAACATGTATTTGCTGCTAAATATGCACCTTTTGCTCCAGACTTTGACTCTTTCTATAGAATAGAAATTTTATTTACCAATTAGATGTTTCTAACTCTGAGCTCTCATTGACCTTCCTGAGAAGTAAAGATACTCAGTACTTCACAGGAATAGTCATGCTATTCCTGAGCTCAAGGTTTTAATATAAATTTTGTCCTTTAAATCTAAAAGGAAAAAATAGTACAAAAGCTGATTATGGCAATCATGCAAGTTATATAGAAGGATTTTCTGAGAGAGTGGCATTGCTTACCTGTAAGTACTGACAATTTCTGAACTTAGAAAAAACTGATTACTTCTCAAAAGAAGACGTTTTAAGAACAGAGATGGGAATTTTAAAAGCTACCTTTTTGTTATAGTTAAAATACTCTATTATTGATGTATTAATGTTTTAGATTAGGGTTTTCAGCTTGGAGTTTGTGCCTAGAGGGAGCTAACGTGATTTTCCTAGGGATCTCTGGCAAAAGATAAATGTTTCTCTATAAAGAGCATCTTCCTAATCAATAACTGTTCATGAACAGACCATCCATATCAATTTTTTTACCTCTATCTTGATCATGAAAGTAACCAGCTTTGCCAGAACTTCGGGCTCCCTTCACACTGACTGCTCATTCTCAACCTGTGCTATCTTGCTTCTTCAGGCTGAGCACTTTTTGGGGGGAGAAATTGAAGAAAATTGTATTTCCCTCCATCCTGGATTTATTTTAACCCAATAGGTTCCACAATCTTGTTCACAGTGTGGATGTACAAATTACTGAGTCGGTCCATTCTTAGATGAAAGAGCTGGTGACAATAAATAGCCTCAGTTCTTGGATGAGGATTTCCACTGCAATCCTATAGATCAGATGTTCTCCTCTGTCCCAGTATGATTCTCAAGCCCAGGCAGAACTTATGCTGCAGCCGCAGATTTAAAGCTGTAAGAACCACTGTGTTTGTCTTTAGCCTGACTTTTCTAGTTGAATCAGTGTATAGCATCCATACTACAGTATAGTGTATTTTATACTTTCTTTGGAGGAAGAGCAAATGGAATGGAAACTAGAGATAGACAAGTTAACCCACCATGTGGGTACAACTATGTCTATAAATATATACACTGTAGCTTTTTTGTCCATTAACCTTTTCGCTTTTCAACTAAAAAAAAAAGAGAAGTCTGGTTCTTTCAGTATTGCCTCATTTTCCAATGCTTTAAACTTTCCTATAGATCTTTTTAGAACCCTTTCAAATTTATAAATACCTCTTTTAAATTATGAGTACCAGGCTTGGACATGTTTAAAACTGCAATAAAGCCTGATACCTTAGTAATATAGTAATAAGGGAAAGGAAGTACTTCCCCTTATTATAATTAATAATTTTATAAATTACGATACAGAGGTCGCTGTCAAAGCAAGATTGGGTTCCTCTGCTCTAGGCTCTGTACTGTCCCCAAGAGGAGGATACTCCTGTAGCCTTTGTTCTCTATTCTGAGATGAATGTCCTAGTATTTGACTGTTTGAAACACTATTTTTCATGTCTACCAAATTTATTGAGCTGGTGAAATGATGTAGTATCATCCTCTCATCCTCTTCTCTGTGTTCCAGGTTTATGTAACTTCTGTTCAGCACAGTGAAGTTTTACTTGTGTATTATAAAGCAACTTTGACTGTATTTTAACTTTTCCCAATATTCACTTAATATTTGTCCTTCTGCTTTCATTATCAATTACCTACACATTCCCTTTCCCCCGTTTTACTCCTTATATGTATTGATCAGTTTATGTACATATACACTCACAGACATACAAATATTGTATACATATGCATTTTTAAGAACAGCTTTCATTTCCTTCCTAAGCCAAGTTGGCTTATTACCAGAGCAGTTGTCCTTCTTTATTGATTGCGGCTTTTGGACATCTAGTAAAATATTCCTAACAGTTCCGAATTATTCATATTTTTCTGTTTAAATTCTTTCTTCCAATAGAATTGGCTTTATTTGTTCTCAGCTTTGGAAAAGTGACTCCTTTAAATCTCCAAGTAATTCAGTAGCTGCCATAAAAATTCTGAATCAAAGCCCAAGGAAAGATCCTGACCTCCTCTTGCTTCATTTCCAGAAAGAATATGAAAGGGGGATGATGCAAAATCTTGATTAAAATTAATCTAAGTGTTTGAGAGAGAAACATTAATTTTTAGAGCTCACAGTAGATTTTTCATGGTCAGGAAGCTTGACAAGCATTGAAAATCACTGTAGTTGTAGTGCCAGGTATCTCATGAACAGTACTATTGAAATGGAAAGTGCTGGTATCTTGGAATAGTGGAGTCTGGAATGATTATTTGTGCCAGTCTTGCACAGGTAGTCTGAACTCCCCAATTTTTAATTTAATCCATTCACTAGTACAGCTCATTATTACTGAAAAATACCTGTATTATTGTTACCAGAACAAAGATATCAGTTTGATTGTAACTCTTCTGTATTGTCGTTCTAAGGAACGATACTGTCCTGCAGTTTTAAGGCCAGAAAGTGAAGGTATTGGTTTTAGAGAAATAGGTCCTGTAGTTTCATTTTCATTTTTACAGTCTTAAAAATTCTAAGCACCAGCTGTGCTGGGTCATGAAATAAAAGGGCTTCTTAAGATTTGGACTACATACTTGCTCTGAATACTTCACTTTCTCAGCCTCGTATGTCAGTGTTGCATTGGATAGAAGTCTTCTGAAAAGAAATCATCAAGTATGCACTTCAGAGAAAAAATAGCCAATGATGGGAACAAAAATAGGAATTCCAATCTAACATGTCTGCACAAAAGCAAAGTCACTTCTTAGTCTTTCATCCTCTGTCAAGTAATAATTCAAAGAACTGGAAGTTTTCTCTGAAAACAATAACTTTTAAAAATTTAGATTACTGTTACCTGGGAGTTTTAACCAAAAGTCTAAGGAGACCAAAATACACTGTTTCTATAGGCATTTTTATAGACAAAATATGATGTTTGGTTGGGCTGTTTCTATTTTAAAGAATTCTTCAGATAAATTCAAGATAGTGCTATGAACCATGGTAAGAATGAGAAAGGTGATGCTACCACAGCCAGGTCTTCATCACTCAAAATACTTATTTTGAGAACTTCAGCTTGTAAGAACATTGCGTAGAGAGTCAGCTGGTATCCTACTTGACTCTTAGAAAGACTAGTTTCATAATGTATACTAAAAGTGATCAGATTAAAACTTGCATTCCGGATCACTTGAATGCTTTTGCTCAGTGTAAACCAAACTCTTCTGGTTTTGTTTGTTCGTGGTTTGGTAGTGAGCTTTTTTTAGGTAGAAAATATGAACCAAAAGTCTATTTCTGTTTAGACCAACACTTTTATTCAGCTGAACAGTCAGACAAACAAAAATGTGATTCATTGTGTCAGGGGAAACAGCTCTTTCCTCAGCTCTTACTTAAACTCTTGGCAATTGTCTTTATTCTTTATTTTGTAGATTCTTTCTAAACTTCAGTACATCAGAACTTCAGGGGTCACCTTGAGCTTTAGAATTCTTTCCCTCATGTTGTAGAATTTCATTTGGAAAAGCCAAATAAAACTGCAACAATACACTATGGAATTATTGATGATGAATAGAAAAATAAAATCTGATTTCCTTACATCTGCTTCTTAAAACTTTTCTAAAATTGTATTAGTGGATCAATGTTGAGTTTTCATTTCTGTTCAAATAGTAGGATCTGCATGTATACTTTACATCCTTTTTCCCCTCTAACCACTGTTTTACTGTCTCCATCCTGCCTATCTGTCTGCTGGAAAATCAGTTTTTTGCAAGAAAATTTTGCCAAATACTCCATGGTAATCTGTTCCAAACTAATCTTTAGTTGGGTCTGAACACAAAGTTACGTTGTGAAAGTCCTACTTGTACCCAGATGTCACTATAATGTGAATTACTTCAGGATGGAGACCAACCTGCATGATCTTTCCATGTTGCAGATCAAATGGACATGTTTTACAGCAACACAATGAGTCAAGTTTCTTGGAGCTGTTCTGAAGTCTCCGTTCCACCTCATTCAATTTTCGGCTGCCTCCACTTGTTTAGCCTCTTATCAGTTTACATATATCACAAGGATAAGACACTCCTTTAGCCAAGTTAATTATACTGTCTTCATCCCATGCAATCATGAGCAGGCCTGGTTATTTTAATCATCTTCACGCCTACTTTCCTATACACACTTTGCTTCCACGGTAGCCATTCTAAAATGCGTGAGCTGGACTCTTGCCTAGAAGTAAGCTGATCCCTGCACTACCCTGAAATGTTCTCATTGCATTTGCTTCTAATTGGGTAATGTGCTGCACTGTTTTTATATGACATTTCGTTCCTTGCTATCAAACATTCCATGCTTTTTTCATGACATGATTTATAAGACTTCCTTGTCACCTACATCCCTGCCAATTCTTCCAGAGATTCATCTCTAGATTGTTCTGTTTCTTGCAAAGTCTCACCCTCATACTGCTGCTAATTGAATATTTGCATATGCTGTTCCTTCCGTCTGGAACTCCCAACCCTTTTAACTCACTGAATGTCACTTGCCAAACACTTTTAAAAGTCAGTCTGAAACTTTCCATTTTGAATATTGCTTTCTGTGTTCACATGTAATCCCTTTCAAAATGTTCGGAGCCCAGAAATGTTTCCACATTCAAGCGATCAGAAGCAAGAGATAATAGCAGGTTTCAGGCCAAATCAGATATAGACTGATCTGTGAAAGTGTCATTTCCTTGTAGAATTATACAGCAGTGACAGTCGCATGATGTTTAAGTCACATACACTAACAAAAATTCAGGATGTCCTCCTAGTAAAAACAAATCCAGGAGGTCTTTCGTGTTCCAGAGCAAGTACAGGCCTGTTACATTCATATGTATAAAAATGGATCTGAGGCAAGAATATGTTGGGTAGCTTAAGATGTTGGAAACTGTAAGTCTGCAATTTAGCAGCAGATAAAGTGCTCAGTTCTGTAATATCTAAGCAGTAAGTTCAAGAATTAAATATTTTTATTCATGTCAGTGCTGCATGCTCAGCAACAAGCTAACAGACAATGCTTCTAATGAGACCAAGGATGCAGTTTGATCTAGTCCCATCCCTCTCTTCCCCCTGTTCCCTTCTAAGTCTTGCTATGTCTTGCTACTGTTACTCGTGCGATTCAGAATTTAGATCTTGTCAATCTACCAGTTTCGTGCCAATATATAAATGACATTATCAACTTAACTTCAGAAGTTGCTATTAACATATCAGTGAAATCTCCAAGGTGGACACCAGTTTAAAAAGATGATCAGTGCAATACATGCCTGTCAAATTATGAAAGTAAGACATGCCAGTATGTTTTTACACCATATTAATATTTGTGCACCAGCATTTCTGATGACTGGACTTTCTAGTTTAGTCCTTGCTAGGGTTGGAGAAATATTGAATTTCTGACAGAGTTAAAGAATAAAAAATTGCTTTTATTGTGAGTATGATAAACGAACTAGTAGGGATGTTATCCAATGATTCTGCTTTGTCTTCAGAGTATGCTGTATCCTGAAACTTCTTCGGCTGTTCTGACTTTGAATATTTTCTGACCAAAATCTTAAAAAGACAAAGTTTTTTTCTGTTTGATATTAGAGATATCAATATAAAAATAAACTGAACTTTCAGGATTGTTTTGTGTTGTTTTTGGGTTTTTTTTTGTGTGAGGAAAACCTGTATGGCTTTCTATATGTGGACACAACCTTCAGACTGCAATAGCTACAAAATTTCACACCACATTCCATTAACTTAATATGATTAAACCAGCAATGACCATTCCTTTCTTATGCCTTACTAGAATCATTCAGTATTTATATTCATATCAGGAATATGCAGAATTATGAATAGGCTCCAGCAGCCATATTTTTTAGAAGTTTATTAGATACCATAATTATTCTCTCACAGGAACCTCTTATCTGCAAGATGAATACTGAGAGCAAATGCCATATATTTATCCTTTCCCTGGCTTTTACCACCTTGTGAAGGGCCTGATACTGGCCATTCTCCATAGCAAAATATCTGAAGACGGGTCTTATAAGGGGTCCAAGAATTGCCAAGGTTACTGTATGACTGAGGTAGTATTTTAGCTCAGCACTCTCCAAAAACATTACCTAGCCATTAAAAAAAGTAGATAAGTTAAAGGTGCAAATTCTATCAGTGTAGCTGTCTTTACAAAGCAGAAGGATTTCATAAGTAATTGGTATCAATATGTTGTTATGAATGGGAATTACTTTTGCAGAGTGTTTTTCAGCATTGGAAGAAAGACTTTGCTGAAATTCAATAGCATATTAAAGGTTTAGCAAGAGATTAGCTGTGCAATAAGGACAGGGATTGGCTTCTAATTTTCTAGAGATTTCATTGTTCGTGAATGTCCCTTCATAACCACCGCAGAGGAGACAAAAAACATTGAAGTTATGTCCAAGGGTCTGAATTACCTGTCACACTGGCATACATCAGAGGTAACACTTGTAAGCAGCTGGAGTTACACGAACATTAACAGAAAATTGCTCCCTAATACAAAATTTAAATAAATAGAAACAGGTTTTAGATGCACCAATTTATTGAGAATAGCTTACTGAAGAGATAAAACGGTGAATGGCAATGTCTGCTGCTACTACAATTGTGGTTTACTTTACAGTTTTGTCTCTTTCAGAAGTTTATTTCACCTCCTGAAGCTCCTTTCTTTGATTTTTCATTGTACTTGAGGAGAGGTTTGTGCCCTCCAACATTTCTCAAGAGGGAGACGTGCCCTGAAATCTCTCAGAAGTACAACCACCTGCCAGTCCTGCAGGCAAGCTCCAATGCAGCAGCAGCTGGATGCATACTCTCTGAAGAAATTAGAGGAAAAAAAGCCAGCTTTGTATCTAATTGCTGAAGTCAGAGTCAGGAAAGGAAGATGTAAATGCTGTAGACATGTAAATATTGAAGTGAATTTTTTTCTTCTCGAAAGCAGATAATACAGACTGTACATGCACATTTATTACCCTATTTGCTCTGTTGATTGTGTCTCTTGTATGATTTTGGAAGGGTGAAGTAGGTCTTAGGTTATGAGTTCAGTTCTTAGCACTAGACTTGAGAAAATAAAGCTTTAAATAAATTAGTGCAAGTTCAGACTAATACAATTTATTCCAATGTGTTCAGTTTAGCCTTCCTGGTACATGAAGGCACACAGTACACATTCCTGTGCCGAGCGAACTGCTGTGAGCACAGAGGAGCTCAGGGCCATCATTATGGTTCAAAAGCAGAGCATCTGTTAGCAACTGCTGTGGCCAATCTCATTTTATGTTGTGCATGTATTCTGGAGCTTTCCCTTCACTGATAGAATTTTTTTTCAGGAGGGGAATAACCTACAACATAGAATGAAAAGGGAAATAAGTTTCATTTTTCAGTCTTAAAACACAAAAATCTTTATCAGAAACCTTAGTGAGTTCATAGCTGGGTCACAGGTCTTATGGCTGGAACATAAATTGAGTGCCCAATATTGGATAATCGAATCTTAAGGTTCCAAATAAATGCAGAAAATAATTACAACTGCTCTCTCCTCACAAGAGCTACTGAGCACACACAACACACAGTTCTGTTGTAGTTGCTTACATCAGATTTCACTCTGGCCCCCTGTTTAAGCTTTTACATGGTTTTAAGTGGTTGCTGCAAATTCAGATCTTTGAGAAAGACATATGACTGGCAGAGAATAAATATTTTACATGGAATAATTACTTACTGCCTGAAGTCTTTGGCATGTTATCCAGCAGGAAAAAAAAAAAAAAAACATTTTAATAAATGCCAACCACACCTACAAAAGATAAGTACCATCACAAATCATACTCAGTTATTCCAAGATTATCATTTGATAACCAGTCCAAATTGCTGTTGAGATAATAGCACCTCTTTTGATGTTACTGGCAAAGCACAGGTAAAAATATTTCTGTGTTTGGCTTTCACCATTAGTGCTAAGATTTTACAAAACCTAACAACAAAACAACAGCCAAAGCATAAGAGGAAGAATACTTTCTCATAGTAGAGTAAATTAGATATAGTGCAGCATACTTTGGAAACAATTGCCACCTACCAGAAATAGGCTATTAAGTGAAAAGTGTATAAACACACAACTTATTTTATTGGGTATACTTTGGAAATATTTGGTACATTCGGTTTAGTTTAAGCCTAGTTTTCTTAGAGGAGTTTGGAAAAATACTTGCAGCAAATATAATGTTCTCCCAACAATGATAGAAGCCAAGTCACTTTTGTTGGAAAAGGTACAAACCAGCTGTATTGTTGTAACAGATTTCTCTCCCTGACACCTCAGGTCCACATCCGTTTAAAGACTGCCTTTATAACATCCCAGAAAACTTCAGTCAATGTCAGGTTTACACCAGCTCAGAGCAGAATCTCTGGTTTATCAGTTTAAAACAATGGGATCCTTTATGCAGGGAGATTGTGACTCACTGGCTTGTTTGTCCTAGCTAATGAGAACTAACAGCACTGTCTGTAATGGATGTGCCATGGATATTACTGTGGGAACGTGCCTTCAGGAAGAGATCCAACTATCTTCAACTGTGTAGTCAAAGATGATTGTTATTAAAATAATTTTGGAAACTCATGTACAAGATGTACTTGAATTGCACTGTGAATAAGTTAACGATTGTTCTAACTTATCATAGCTGTTCTGCACGTATGTTCAACATGCAGCTTGTTGGCATTTTAGTGCTGTGTATGTGTGTGGGGAGAGGGGTGTGAGCAGGCCCAGTCTGCTGACTCATCTTGATAGATGGATTGGGTTTTATCATCACTGAATCAGAGAAACACTGAGTGGTTCTCCAAGATGAAATAGCTTGAGGGAAAAGACTGAACATCCTGAATCAGACCTTACAGTAAATCAGACCAAGGAAAGGCTCAATTCAAGTGATTGGAAGCTTGCTCAGGATTTCTGCCAGGGTTTGTTACACCATAAATGAAAATCCAGCAAAGTAGGAGATGGAAATCTGTTAAAGACCCTTGATTGCATATTTGCTGTGTGGGAAACTGGCAGGGACAACCCATTTCCCAGTATGCAGTGACTGCTTACGAGAAGTTAGCTGCTGTTTAGAAAGCATGGTTCTTTCTAGATGCAATAGAGAAGATATCGCGTCCTTGCAGAGGACACAGTTGTAGAGAAATTTCCCTTCTGATGGAGTCTGGAACGTCTTCAAGACCTAAAAGTTAGAAATAAAAATCCCCGTGACTGTGGGGAAATAGATGAATAGGAAAAGAATGAGCCAAGTTTCAAGGTGAGAGGAGTTGGTAATCTTTCATTCTTCCTCCTCTGTGGAGGATTCTGGCTGTCTGATAAAGGTCTTGGAGAAGACTGAGGACTGGTGTTCAGCAATGTGCACATGGTCTGTCAGATAAAGGACAGGAAGGGAGTGAACGTGTGATTTTCTGTTCCCCGCCTAAGCAGCTTGAAATGCATAGCAGAGCATGTAGACTCAACCATTTTCTGCAGGAGTACAGAGTGTTCAATAAACCAGCTGGGGCAAGAACAACTTGTTAAGGTCCCTGAACACTGCGGAGTTGTAAATGAAACTATTTACACAAAGCAACAACAGCTACAGATATTTGGACACCACCATCATCATCATAATTTCCAATACGTTTCTTTTCAAGAAAGGCTGGGAACCTGGTAGTGTGGTTTACTGATTCATCCAAAGCAAATAACCACTGAGGGGGTACAGAAGCAGCATGTGCTTGTGACCGAGTGAAGACATCCATTTCAGATTATTTTGCAAGATGAAATTTGGCTGTGTAAGGTCAGGACTGCGAAGCATTTCATAGGAAAAAATTAATCAAATAAAGTTAAAAACGTAGCAAATATGCTTTTTAGTTATTTAGAATGCTGTTTGTCCCAGTCATGCACATTGTATAATGTCTGTATGTTCTATAAATTTTGCACATACGTTGAAACACTTGTTTATATCCTGTCAGCCACTATGGCTGGTGGGGGCCAGGCCTGAGACCTGTCCCTCACATATACCCCTTAGCTAATGAGAAATGTCATAAAATGTGTCCAAAACTTCCTCAGGTGAGGACTGCTACATGACCTGTAACTGTCATGAAACACGTCAGGGGCTCTTATTGCAGAAATTAGCAGATATAAGTGATCAGACAATCAGTGAAGAACTAACATGCAAATGTTCTGGGTGGTATTATAGGCCAGTTTGGAATACGCAATTTTCACAAAAATGCAATATATGTAAATAAAAAGAAGAGCAGTCAAATCATCAATGGAAAATTTCAAATTTGCAACCAGAACATAATGTTTTAGATTCTGAAAAGCAGCTGAAACACTGTCTGACGTCTTCACACTTCCACTCTTCTATTCTGCCTTGACTCTTCAGCAAGACCACATCTCCTCTGATACAACCATGGACTTGTTTTTCCAACAAAAACATCAATGCTTCCATTAAAAAAGACAGAAACTCTAAAGGGTACTTCAATCATAATCCATAAACCATAAATTCCCATTATTGAGAACTAAAGGGGTGTTAGACACTTATTAGATCTTTCAGCTGAGATGCAGAATGGGAATATAAAGGTGAAATAAAGATGTCTGTAGTATCTTTCCACTGTGGTCCTCCACTGTATACAGTCTGGCAGTAACTTCCGTACTGTTACTTAGACTGCATTAAAGCCCAGGGGGTAAGACCATCTGATTTCCCCAATGTAATATGCATAATAGAGACATATCAGTCCCCAATCTGTGCCAAACTTCATCAAAATTGCACACTACACATACATGCAACATGTTCGGAAACTATTTTTTCTTCAGTATTGTTATAACCTGGAAAGTAGATATTCAAGAATAGAAAATCACATGTAGCTATAATTAGCAGGACTACAAATAGTAAGTAAATTACTAAAACTTTCAGAAAATTTTACAGGTAATGTGGTCCAGATAACTGAAAATAAAAAGGAACTATTTATGTGGTGCGGGAATGAATTAGAAGATTCCCTAAAAATTGTCCACAACCCAGATGGGATTACCATCGTTAAATATCTATCTTGTATCACTCTTCACTGTCTCAAATGTCCCGTATTTGTCTCAGCAGTGAACCAGAAAGCCTATTTTTCAAACTGGACTTGGCATGCTGTACTTGCCTAGCTGAAGGACAGGTAGGAAAGGAGCGGGGCTGAGGGAGGTCACCTTGCTAGGGCTGACTTTGCATTATGGAACACTCAATAAACCAGGTAACCTATGGAACAAGAAGAACATGTGTTAACACACATGTCTGGGGGCCTTGTACAGGATGAAGATGTAATCAGCCTCTAAGCATTTATAACTAGTATTAATGAGCCATTAAAAGGAGAGGAAACCCTTCATTCCTGTTTTTCTCCTCTGTGATTATTATCCTATGAAATCTCAATGGATCTGGGCTGGCAATATTGCTTGTTAACATTACATTTATCACAGGCATGACATAGGTAGTTCTAAGGCCAACGCAGTCTGCCCCATAAAGCCTCCACATTGCACGACTTGGCAGCTGCTTTGCAGGTAGCTGTGAGCAGTTCTGCCTGTACTCCCAAGTCAAACAAGACTAAACAGTTGTGTTAGTGGGTAGCTTAGTCCAAGGCTCAACTAATAAGGCTACGGACAGTTTCCATTAGGTGGGTTTAGCACCACACTGACCAGAGCCACACATACACACAAAAGTCCTAGTCAGCTTGAAACACAGGCAGAATAAGCTCATGGCTTTCTGGCACAGACTGTGTACACGTTATTTTTACCACCCTCCCTTTCCCCTTGGTAAGTAAACTATTATACTACTTGGAAATGAAAAGTATACTGAGACACACACCTTCCATACCCACTTGGGCTAAGGAGAGCCAAAGTTTTGACATGCTTCTGGAAAGTGTGTTGTTGAGCATTTGGAAAATAAATAAGAAACTCTGGTACCCTTCTCCCTTTTGAAAAGTATTTCTTTTCTCTGTATATTTCACATCCCAATGCTCTAAATCCATAGGGGCACGTAGTGCTTGCACAGAGCCAGAGATGTTTGGCTCTTAAACATGGAACAGGTGATATAATCAAAATTGTGCTTCGCATACTTGTTGCCTAATGAAAGTTTAGCATTAAAGGAATCTAGAAATTAAATGTTCTTATGTAATTAAAAAAGAACGTTGTGCTCCTCTGAGAATTTAATGTTAAAATACATTTTACCTCAGTAAATGTTAGATATTGGCCCAAATACCATTAGGCAAGGATGCCATTAACAAATGTTTTGTATTTCTGTTCATGGTATAGTCTGGATCTCTCAATGATGTTTTGTTTGGGGTTTTTTTGGTGATAAAGCAACTAATTGTTGCCACTTTCTGACACCAAATCTCCAGAGTACTCTTCCTGCACTGTTTGGTAGCAAGAAGGCGTCCAACTGCACTGACAGAGACGATTTCCTGCTGAGATGGTTTCCTGCTAGCCTAGAAGCTTCTGGGCAGTCATTTGCAGTGCTTCCAGATTCATTTCATAGTGCTAACACAGCTGTGAATTTTATATGAAATTATATTTAAATTAAAATAATTCTCTTCCAGTTCAGCTCTCTGGTAAGAAGTACCTGAGCCTCTTGATTCAATCGCCTCAGTAAGTCAGATTGCCTAGAGCTCATGATCAAACTGCTTTAATTCCCTTTTTTAAAGGTCATGTAAACATGTGTGCTTAGTGAATTAGATGCAAATTCAATTCCCTCTTCACAAAGCTTCCTAGTTAAGTTCCCTACCTATTCCTCACATGCAAGCCTGCATCTGACAGCAGAATATTGACTTTTGAGCTGTGGTCAAAGACATGATTAAACAAAGAAAACAACTGCCCCTGCATTGTAGGGAATATTGATATAGGGAATTGGAGCTACATTTTTTCCAAGTGGTGCTCGTTGTAGGTTAACTAGCTCACATTTTAACATGGTTCTTCCATGATTTTATTTGTTTTTATACACTGCATTTTTATAGGGGTAGTATGTGCTGAAGAGCAATGGATAGAGATCTAGGTACCAATGCCTGGATTTTATTGAAGCTGTTACTGTAATTAAACACTGACTGAGCATCCTTCTTAATAACAAGTTGGGCTAAAACAAAAAAAAAATGGAAATAATGAATATCAGTTTTAAATTTATCTCCACCAAAGACTGAATGAATCACACTGAACAGTTCACCATTTCATTAATAATAATATTAGAGCAAAATTTTTTCATTCTGGCATTCTGATTCACCTATAAATGAGAGCTTCAGTTCTAACTTTCATAATTCTGCAAATAAAATTGTTACATTTATGATCTTATTGTCAGCTCTTTCCTTACAAGCAATGAGCAATTGTCTGTGTACAATTCTTCTAACCCCTTATTACTAAGAACTGTTACCCTAGCTCACACCACAGGTCTATGCAGCACAGTGCCCTACCTCTGACTGGGGCTGGCAATGGAAAGAAAACGAAAACCAGCACAAACAGTGCGAGTCTTCCATGGCCATCTTCGTTTAGCTATCTGGAAGCAGAAAGAATTTATTCTGAAATATTCCTGAACTCATTATTTAGAATTTGACAGTTGTGCCAGACCCAAAGTCTCAAGATGGTAAGTCCCAGAAAGTCAACGGATTTTTGTAATAATTAGATTTTGCAGACAATGAAATCTTGACTTCTGTGTTTGTCTCTATGTTTTCAACCTCTAGGGTGCACATTTTCAAGAGTTTTCAAAGACCAGGAGGACAAAACCATCTTCAGAGTACATGAAAATCTCAGATGAAAACAAACAAACAAACAACAAAGCAACAAGTCACCCACACTTGTTGTCGTGCTCGGTAAACCACCAGATACAAGAAAAGCTGTGGTATTGTCTAGGGCAGGCAATTCTTCAGAAGTACTTTAATGCTCACCACAGGCAATACTTTTTCCAGGCGTATCACCATACAGACAACCCTTGCTGTGCAAAGAGTCACAGCTCTTGTTAGGCCTCTAGACTTCCTGTATCGCATGAAGTTATGGCACTGTTAGAAAGGAAAAGAGAAACTCCTTGGTATGATTTGGTAAATGTCACGACAGATCAGAATGATGAGGAAAGGGTAGACAACAAAATACTTCCAGTGAAAGAGGCAGAAAAAGAACTGGCATACATGCATATTCATCACTCTTTTCATTAAATCATTCCCTCAAGACTCTTCTGGTCTTATGCTTACCAAAGATAAGATGTCCAGGTACGTAATGGGCTCAGTGTGAGATGAACTCTCAACTGCATGTTCATGTACTTCTGTGCTTACCTGCTGTTCTGGCCTCTTGCTGAGGGTTCCCTGAACTCCACCCTTGGGTCAGAACAAGACCTGAGTATCAGCCTCATATCTGCCTTGAGGTCCCACTGGGGTCTTGATATCTCCATTTCTTTCTTTCAGAAAAAAAATGAATGGTAATATTGGCCAGCAGATTTCTTAAAAAAATTAAAATTAATAGTAACTGGAATAAAAGATAAAAGGGAATTAAATGCCAAAATTAGCCCATCTGAATAGTTAAGATCTTCTGCTAATATTTCAAACCTTTAAAACCTCATACTTCTTACTTGAGAAATTTTAAAAAATAACCAAGAAATTCTCCAAACAGCTAGAGTTAATTTTCTTTATTGAGTCTTGGGAAAGAAGGGATATTTCGAAGAATTGCTGACTTGCCAAAGTAATTGTAACGTTTAAAGAAAATGGTCTAGGAAACGATAGATCAGTTATCCTGATACTAATCTTGGGAAAAAAAAGAAAGCCAGACAAACTCAGCCCTCTATCAACAGGGTATTACATGCTAAAAACAAAGCTATATCATTCAACACAATTTCACAGAAAGTAGTTCTTGTCAAATTATCTTCTTGAGGGTTTTGGTTTTTTTTTTTTTTTTTACAAGATTATAGGTCTGGTTGATAAAGGTAGCTGTGTTGTTACAGTGTAATTAAATTTCTGCAAGGCATTTGACATACTACACATGACATTGAGTTTTAAAATCTTGCATTATATGTAATTAATAAAGCATACATTACATGATTTAAAAGCTACTTGACTGATAGCTCTCCAAATGTATGCATTAATGGCAAGGCATTAATTAGCTGGGCCATTACTAACAAGATACTGCAAGACCTTGGTACTAAACCATTTTAAACCATTCTTTGAAAACAATCTGAATCATGGGGGGAGTTTTCAGGGGACACAAAGCTGGTGCTGTGAAAAGTAATCAGGAGTTGTCTCTTATGGAGTGGGCTGAATCACCTGGATAGGTGGCTTGAATTCATTGCAGGAGCTCAAACACACTCAAATGTAGTGAACAAGGAACACAAGCATGTTGCCGAGTGGAGCTGCCAGCCCATGGCCCCAGGCAAAAGGACCTGTCTTTGGATGCATGAAAATCTCATCCCAAATGGGTGCAGGGGAGAGACCTCATCTTTCACATTGGGCAAAGCAACCTAAGGTTGTATTGGTGTGAAGGTGGTGCCAGAGAGAGCCCTGGAGAAGAAGAGAGTGAAGATGAATAAGGCTGAGGAGATTATTTGGAGCCTGTAGGGAGATATAGATTAGACAGAGGGTAGATTTAGATTAGATATTAGGAAGAAATTCTTTACTGTGAGGGTGGTGACACACTGAAACAGATTGCCCAGAGAAGTTGTGGATGCCCCATCCCTGGAAGTGTTCAAGACCAGGTTGGATGGGGTTTTGAGCAACCTGGTCTAGTGGGAGGTGTCCCTGCCCATGGCAGGGGGGTTGGAACTCGATAATCTTTAAGGTCCCTTCCAACATAAACCATTTTATGATTCTATAAGAGGCCAGAGCAGCACTGAGGAGAGGAGGTTAGAGAGGGTGCAGCGTGATGGGGAGGTGGGCACTGCTGAAATGTGGCTCCTGGTGTCAGCCCTCCCTTTTCCATCATCCTCAAACCCATTTCCTGTCCTGCAGGTGCCTGACCATGGCTACCTGGGGAGAAACTCAGCCCTCTCCCTTCCTTGGCCACCCTCTGCTCCTTGCCCTGCAGTGGCTGGGGCAGGTGAGAAGGCTGGCAGCCACTCTGAGGGCACAGCTGCCATCTCTGTGGCATCAGCCTCCCTCTCTCTAAAGACGTTCCAGGGGAAACAAAAAATTTAGGTCCCGTGGTGAGAGATTAAATGGTAACAGTGTTCCTTTCTGGCTTGAGAGCCCAGGAATCACCCGCACCACCTGGCTGGTCTTTCCTCCTTGGTTAAAGGTCAGTGGGGGGAAAAAGAAAGATAAACTGATTTATAATCTTCTAGCAAAACTCAAATGCCCCTGTAGGTCCAATAATCTTAGCCTAATTAATTTTGTGTTTCTTTTCCTGTTCAAAAGGGATTTGGTGCTGCCTAGGAAAAAAGGACTGGAATCACTAAAAGCACATAGGAACATGTTGCAAATGAGTAGCAATCCTATTAAAAGTTATTTGCAACAGTCAGTGTCTCCTGCTTAAGCTCTCCAAGACAGTGAAAGTCATGATAATATTGCATAACTACTTAGGTCGAGTTTATATATCAGGAACAATTTCAGGCTAGAATATTCTGTTTAGATGGTGAAGTATTTGTCCAACAGCTAATATTGAAAAACCACCAAACCCCAGACCCAAAAGTCTTTACAGGTGCTTCAATTAGTGCATAGGTCAATTAGTTCATTGCTCCACGTTAAAGCAAATCCTCAGCTTGTTAGTTTTTAAAATCTGAACTTCAACATGATTTTATAAATAACCAGTACCTTTATAATGGACCAACTTAAGCCAAAATCCTTCGTGCAAAGGGGCATAATGTTTGGATTTTAAAAATCCACGTGAGACATGAATTTGTTGGTTGGAATCCAATACTAATTAAAATTAAACAGAATCCAACAGACCTTTGATAATTACATCAAAAGTTCACATTCATTTGATGTGGATTGTCTATATTTCATTGTTACTCTCGTAAAAGATTATTTATGAACAAAGAGTTAGAAAAGAGTATTAATATTTAAAAAGTGGAACTATAAGGGCAAACACTGATTCAGCACATTTTAATTTATTAAACATTTGTTTTATTCTGCTCAAAACCATCACTTGAGATATTATTTTTTGCATAAAGAATGATCTACAAAGATTCTTAGTAAAATAAATTTCTAGTGGAACAAGAAGTTAACTTGTTTACTGGGGACTGGATTCAACTGCATTTGCTTAACAAGCTGGGCGTTAAGGAACCACATCAGTCATATTTTTATTCCAAATTTGCCATTGGTTTACTAAGCAAAGCTCCTCCAGAGGAAAAAAATCTGATTTCATAAAAGATCACACACATCAGCCCAAACAATCTGAGATGCTGTACTGAAAGTTGTCTGGAAATTCAGCATATTTTATGCAACTAAGCGCAAAGTACTCTCCTAACAGCTGAGTACATGGGAAGCACAGAACTATTATAAAAGGGAGAGATTACCAACGATGTCTAGACATTGAGAAAGTAAGACCTCAGAACACTACAGTATTTACTTTTCCTTTCTAGAGAGAGATACACAGTATTTCATTATTTCAGTATGCAAGGCAGCAAGGTTTTTGAACAGTTCAGCAAAAATCCTCAAATAGACTGCAGGCTGGGAAAACTTAAAAGGAAGAAGAAAGGATCTGAATGAAAATCATCTCTGCTAGAACAATAAGAAACAGAGTGCAGCTACTCCTCATTTCCATCATGCAGACCGTGTTGATTGCATTTTAAAAGTATCCATATTAAAAACAAAACCAAAACAAACAAAAAAAAACCCCAACCTCAATAACCCACCAACATTGTGAAGTCCAACATTCAGTCTTTAGGAAACATTCAAATGGCAGTTGGCTGTGGAGCCTTACCGCAGCCTCAGTGTACACAGCAAACAGAATCTTTGTCTCAAACTTTCTCGCTGTATATATAGTTAACAACTGAACTTTAACTTAATCTTGAGTTCAGAGTCCTCCTTTCTTACATATTTAAATCTCATACTATATTCAATTATTTTGGTTTTTTTTAATGGTACTCCTTAAAATAATATTATCTTATTGCACGGATGTGAAGTGGACCGTGATTGTTATTCTGCTGCTTTGAAGTCTAAGGATGGCAATGAAAGACATGTCTATTGAAAGACACACAGACATCTTGTTTTTGCATAAGAAATTATCTGTAAAGATTCCTAGTTTAATGCATTTCTAAAAAAGTAATACATTTAGTTTGCTTGCTGATCACTTAGCATTTATAACAACTCAGTTCAGCGTATGGCTCCCATCAGTTCTGCTTGCTGTTTTGTGCATGGAGTCCACATGCAAAAGGAGCTTCCCAAACTACGAGTTAGGGAACAAGGACTGCAAAATTACTGACTGACCACCCTAGCAAATTCTGCTGTATGCAAGCAAGCAACACAGAAAAGCTCTGGGTATTTTCTACATTGTAATTTGTTGTCTACTCAAGCTAATCCAGCTGCATGAAGTGGTTTGGCTGTAGAAGCTTCAGCTAGCCCTGAGATCAACTCAGAAGAGTCAATTACCCTGTGCTGCTGCAGAATTATTCCTGATCCCTGAACTGCTCAGTTGTCTCTACATTATACATTTCAATGTAAACATACCCACAGTGTCAAAGACTGTAGTAAAACCTGTCTTCTTGGGCAACCATCTTTTTTTTTTTTTTTCAGTCCCACAGTGTTTTTGTTTTAATCACACACCTTGAACTTCTGCAACGACTAGGGGAAGAGACCTATGAAACTTTGTTTACAATACAACTCCATTCATTACACCATCCTGACTGAGTCCCAAACTCAGACCCTCCTGTGTTATGAGTGAAGTAAGGACACTGGTGAGGGGAAAAAATATTGAATGCACACAGGTAATTAAAGCCTGTGTCACAATGCTTACACAAAGGGCTGGTGGAGGCAAGAATTCAGGCTAGTGTTCTTTTAATGTGTTATCTGCCAGAAAATGTCAAAATACCAGAAATGTCAAAGTATGGACAATACTGTACTCCATAAGGTGGCAAGAAGCAATCAGGAAAGTTTGTTTCCTTGATGTGTGATTACCAGGTTCCACAACAGGTTTCAGCGAGGGAAACCTATCAGAGAAGTCCTCTTAGCTGCAGATTGCAAGACCTCTAAGGAGCTCTCAAGGACCAGAGAAAGGATATTACAAGGAGATCACTTCCAGGCTGTGACAAACTTCTTGACACAAGCAAAAGATGACTTTTCAGAGGTTTGCAACTAGTTTGATAAGATTTTCAGAAGGGTATCAATAAGCAGGTCTTTAGCACTGAGGTTAAGCTTTTCTCAACCAGCAGGTTCTTGAGCCAGACTTTGAACGTGCCAGACCTTAACGGAGTAGCTAGTAGTTTACACTTTAATAATCAGCAAAACAATATAGCCTCTTAATCATAGTTCCAAAGATGACTGAAGTTTTCCAGGAAAAAAATTCATGTGCATGCCAGACATCTGAAATGAGAAACTCCACCCTAAAAGCTACAGAGCTAGCTGAAAGCAAGTAGCTCATAATTAGAAAGGTTGTCATTCAACACAGCAAAATAATCTTATTAGAAAGCCAGTTCAGTGAAACTATATTTTTTTTCATGTAAGGCAATAATTTAGATGACAATCTAGTCAGGAAAATTTCTCATCTCAGGACAGTAACTAACCAATATATATCTGTGAAAGACAAAGAAAAAAAGAAGTTGAATCTCCCCTCTTAGAGCTGGCAGTAGATATGCAAGTCTGACATTTTCACTGGGTAAGGTTTTGTGTAGAAGGGTTCACAATTATATTTTTAAATCTGAATTTCACCACAGAGTATAAAGGATTATTTTAATAAAAAAATTCAAAAATCAGGAAGATCATCGCCTATCCTCTTAAACTGGTAAGTATTTAAAAACTAACTACTGACAATTCTGTTCATACAAGTTCATGTACCTCATTTATTTGCTGCTAAGAAAAAGAGGACTGATGAGAACAACATAGGTGGAAAACACAAATCTCAATAAAATAGGAATGAGGGCAGGTGTCAATATATCCCCAAAACATGTATATTTATCTTTAATATTAACGTGATTTCCATTTGTGCATGATAAAAAGAACAACATTAGAATTCTAACAGTTAAACCTTGACATGGCTTCCCTTCTTACACTTACAAATAACTGTGGCCACAGTTTCATAGAATATGTTATTTGATAACACACAGACTTTTAACTATCAGATTAACAGGTACATTAGTGTATGTAGATGTTGACATATCCACATTTGCACCCATAATTACTTGCAGATGTGGACTATGGACACAAAAATGGCCATATTTTAAATACTACTCCTCAAGTCTACAGTATATTTTTATTCTAAAGTAATTTTGGCATGAGATTTTTAAAATACTCAGATTCTGGTTAGGTTTGTGGCCCTATGTCCGGCAGATGTTTTTTGAAATTTCACCTGAAAACACACTTGGAGCTGTTGCTTCTTGAATGTACACAAGAATTCCGTCTGCCTTTTAAAATTAATACATCTCAACCTTTGACTTTTTAGCTACAGGAAGGTTATTTTGAGACACTTCTTCCTGCACTTAGAGGTTTTTCTCTCTTACTTTGCCCCCCTTGGAGCTCTTCAGCTTTTCTGTCTAATCACAGAGTGTTCCTTATGGTGCTCAGGTGACACGCAAAGCAAGAACAAGCAAACAAAAGCTGTACATCATCATATTTCTTATGAGTCAGGGAGAAAAAAAATAGAAAAGTAGCTCATTTCTTTCACTACACTAAGAAACCCAAGAATCAGGAGAGAAGAAGGAAGGTAAAAATCCTCCAAATTCTGTTCTGCAAATTAGGATCAATGAGAAGGTGCATGGTAGAGCAGATAAGAGTAATAATGGTGACACTGCTTATGACTCCTGCAATGCTTTCACAATGGTGTTGAACCATATTAAACACCAAGACAATGGTGATTTTATGGCTCCATGCAGTGGCAAAGAGACATTCTCCAATTATAAATACATCTGCTTATTCATACAACAGTAGTTCATTCTATCTCTAATAGATCTCTGACTCTTAGAGAGTCAGTGTAATTATCTCTGTTTAAGAGATGAGATGCCTAAAAGCCTCTGAAAATATGCCAGCTTTCACTCTGGTGCTCCCTTTACTAGAAACATCACTAGAAATCTTAAGACCCCCCTGTGAAAGTCTACAGTGGCTATCTGTGGCCACCGGGTGAGCTGATTTCTCTTTACAGCTCTAAAGGATCAGATACCAGATGAAGGAAACAAATTTTCAGTGATACCTCCTAAATGTCCCTCAGACTGTCTAGCCTAATTTCTGCCCTGCATCCTTTTATCCCTTCTCCTTACCTTATAACAACAAAATCAAATGGATTTGGCTTACAACTTTTCAGTCACAAAATGATAGAACTTAATGGAGCCACTTGGGCCACTGATTAACTCAGGAAGTTATTTTCCTAAAGGTGCTACTGGAATTGGATGCAAGACAACAGATGATACCAAAGGACACCGGTATAATTTTTCATCTCCCTCCTTCCTGTCAGCACCATACTGGAATGGCTGAGAGCCTGATTTCTTTCTGTAGTATAGTATGAAGATAGGGACAATTTTGGCAACAAATGAATATGGAAATATGATATGAGGAATTTTGGCATGATGCCAGTGTTTATTATGAAAGATATAGCTTCAGGTCATAAGACTTTCTTCTATTGTGCAGGCTGGCAAGGTCCTAGGGGTGCTGCAGAAGAAACACATTAAGGAATTAATCTCTTTTTTTTTACCTGCCAATCAAAGTTAGGATGGCATCCTTGAACAGCAGGTGAGTTTCTTTGCTGCAGCACCTCTGTTGGGGTCAGAATCAAAATAAGAAACTTTTCTGAAGGACAGAGGTCTAAGAAGATACTAAAGCCCAATGGACCCTGAAACTGGCCTAACAGAGTCACTAAAACCTTCTCTCCTTTGCACAGGTGGCAGATGACATTCTTTATGGACCATTCCATCCAATAAATAGGAAGAAGAGAAACATAAAAACACTAAAAATGAAAACCAAAATGTTTTAGCACTGAGGAAAAAGATAAAAGAAAGACAAAATGAAGTGCAAATGTCAGATGTTAGTCATCTTGCTTACCACACTGTTGAAGCTGTTCAGATATTATGATGATAAGTGCACTAAAAGAATCTATAAAGAACAAGGGTGGACTTGTCCATGGAATTTTGGTGTTTCTACATCCAAACTTCTCAACATGCAATGTTCTTGCACCTTCCACCATTGCAATTAGTTATTTCATTGGTATGTTATGAAGCTAATGAATACTTATAAATTATTTCGTGTTCCCCAGAGAGAAGGAGGATTTTGAGCTACACCCATTAGAGATGAAACCAAATGTTATAGAGATAAGAATACCAAAGAACAGCATTTTCAAACGGACAATAGATATTCAAGGAGACTCAGTCTTCAAGATGGAAAAAAAAAAAAAAAGGAAAGCTCTACATTCGGTGTGTGAATGTGTGGGAAGTTAAAGGAATAAAGAAGAAGAATAACGAAAAAACTTGTTTGGGTCAGGATCATTTTGTGGAAGCATGGTAAAATAAATCTGCTAGAATCAGAAAATAATGTAAAATCAGAACCTAGTTGAAAATACTTTTTAATATACCCATTATATCAGTCAGGATTTTGTAAAACAGCTGGCCATAGAAAAGGAACTTGAGTCATGTAGACAGGAACTGATTCCATTTAAGATAAAATGATAAAAAGCAGGTATTCAACTAAGAATTTGTTATTCAGAAGGCCAAGCTTTGATGAACTAATAGATCTTTTTAATAAAGTCTGTTAAGATGGGAATCCCAAGGGATTTGGTCATGGAAGAAGCCTGGAATTTCAAAGTCAAAAGTATTGAATCTTATAGAACATTTTACCTTAAACTACAGAAAATTTTTAAAGAACTCTCAAATGACCTACAAGAATAACCACCTCAAGGAGGCTATTAGAAATAAGTAGGGGAGACCTGAGGAAAAGATTTAACAGGAAACAAGCTATGAATCAAGAAATGAAAGATGAAACTTAAAATTGTCAAAATAGAATCTAAGTTTGGCCTTGAAGAAGATATTGAATCATAGGGTATTTCCTTTTTGAGCCATATAAATTGAAGAAAAAAGGCATAAGGAAAGAAGAAGTAGGGCGGCTTTGCAGTCAGGATAAAACAGAGATTAAAGATAATCTAGGTGTGGCCAAAAAATGAAACAAACTTTGCCTCAGGTTTCAAAAAGGACAATTATGTTGAATTGGGAGGAAAAGCAGAATGTTTAATGGCAGCTTTCATTTCCACACCCTTGTTATCTCAACTGCAGTGGAAACAGCAGTCATGAGGCTTAATACACTCAAGTCAGGGGGATTAGGTGGTCTCCCTAGCCGGATTTATAAGAAGTATTTTTAAACACACCTTTCAAGTCAAATTTGGTATGACAGTAGAACACCAAAAGCTGCGCCTACGGTTAAAAGAGGAGAAAGTAATCAGGCACCTGTAAGCCTGTAACTCTGTACATTGCTTTAGGACAGATTTTGAAGGAAAAGATATTTAAAGACAATTTAATAGGATGTAAAACAACAGGGATTTAATCATATGTAGATCATCCTAAACAGATTTTCTAGACAAAGGAAGTGCACTGGATTTCATATATCAAGACTTCAGGAAATGGTGCCAAGTAAGAAGCTTGTCATTTAAAATCGAAGAAAGGAATGAAGGATCTGTGAAGTGAGTATGAAACTGTCAGGCAGTACTGGTAGAGGAGCTGGAGATGAGTTACTCATAGAGCTCTTCAAGGCTCAGTATTGACACTGGTGATGATTACTAGTCTAATGTCTGGTGTTTCCTCAAGAAGCCAGAGTGTGAAATACCAATTTGCTTATACCTCTCAACTTTGTACTTTTATCAGTAGGGGAAAACTAGGACACACATACAAGAGCTAGATGTTCTTGAGGAGTAACTGAATAGCAGCTCATAACAAAGTTCTGATGCAAGGTGAGAGCTCATAAGCTGAAAAATGCAGAAGGACCTGAGTGGACATATTGAAGAACAATATGAGTTGCCAGTAGACTGAAGACTCCCTCGGTCTATGGTTGTATTAGATTTATTTCCAGAAGAGCCTAGACACTGTATGAGGTCTTGCTATACTTTCAAATTTCTCATTATACATGTTCAAGAAGTATGAATAAAAACAACTGCAGAGAAGAGCTACTAAAAGATCAAGCTAGTGGGACACATGCATCATGGGGACTGGAAGAGCACTGTCAAATTAACAAAAACAAGACTGAAAGGTGATGTGCTTTCTATCTGTAAATGCAGATAGGTTAAACATCAGGAAGTACTAGATTCCTAAGGCTAGTGGTTTTGATGAAAATTGACACAAGGGGAATAAACTAAGAATAAATTTTGTCTGGAATTTAACAGAAGGTTTCCAGTGACAGAGACAGCAAAACCACTGACTCTGTGTTTTTAGTGAATTGTGAGAATTGTGTCTGGTGCAGTGAAAATGCTGTGACTTTCTTTCATTTATCTTCTTCCTGGCTAAGTGTCTCACTGCAGAACTTCTTATATGGCTTTTATTAATGCATGTATTCTAAAATTTCAAACCTAAAGTTCATATGCTTGTCTAAAATCATTACATTTTTGTGGCTATTTCACAGGCTGAAACTCCCTAAATGCAAATTTTCAGGAAGAAGGAGCTGGGATTTGTCCAGAATTTCAAAACCAACCAACCAAACTTTTTTTTGTATATTAAAAAAAAATAATAAAAAAGAATAACAACACACTTTTTTCAACTCACTTCAGTAAGCTCTTTCAGATGTCAAAGTCTTTCTCCCACTATCCTCTTATGCAGTTTTCCTCATCCCCAAACCATCTGACACTTTCCCTCATTTTACACCACACATCCCTCTAGTCTTCTTTTTCCCAGACCCAATTAACAACACCTGCTCATGACTCCCCTGCAGGCCCTCTCTGCACCTTCTCTGCATCCTAGAATCTTGTAGGAGGGTCAAGGACTTTCTAGATTTATTTCATCTGTTAGAAAGCAAGCTTGTAACTGATATTTAGGTCAAATCTTATATCGTATTAGTATAATTTGCTGACATAATGCTGCATTATAGTTGGGCTCCTGTGTATGACTTTCTGTCAGAGTTGTAACCTGCAATTTTAAAAGGAAATAGCCTGGAAACTATTATAAAAATGGAAAAATCTAAACTTTATCTTCCTCGAAATTCATGTTAATAGACTTCACCATCTCTAGAATTATATGTCCTGTATTTCATGACTTAAATGGATCATTCTAAAATTTCAATATTCTCTGTTCCCACTCACCTACTCAGTCTCATTTTTATACTGTAGTTGGAATTTTACCTTCTGTCAATTTCTGCAATCTTACAAATACAAACAAATTGTAGAAGTTAGCAAACGTAATTGTCAGAACAAAATTTTCTAGTATTTCCTCAAAGGCTTTCAATAGTGGTGAAAACTTTGTATATAAACCCAAAAAACTCCCCAAAATTAAAACTAAAAGTACCCCAAACCCAAAATATCACAAAAGGAGACAATTTTCACAAAGTAAAAATGTTTATTCTTAATTACTCTCTGTTGAATAATTCCTTTTTCTTTATTTTCTCTGATATAAGCAGTTGGAAGATATAGTATTCTCTAACTAGAAATAAAATAAGTAGTCAATGATATTATGTGCACATGATCAGTTGTCATCTACTTTGGAGCTGCATTTTCTTTTTTTGCAGGATTTTGGTCCTATGTTTCCAGGACTCTGTTTTTGGTCCTTATTTCCAATTTGTGTTTGGAGAAGGCCAGAGGAGTGCCAGATTGGGGAAAATCGCAGCATTGGCTGCTGGGAAAGAGAAAATTCCAGTCACAAAATTAAACTGCCTTAAAGAGCGAAAAGGGACAAGCAGTATGGCAGTGAGGTCCATCAGTGACAGAAGCCGTGGGAGGCAGGCATGGTGAGATGACCTGGTCATCTCACTCAGCAGTCTGAGGAAACCACTCTGCTCTGACCAAAGAGCATGGGGAGGGGAAAAAATTCCAGCGTGAAAAGCGAAGTAGAGAAGATCAGCGAAGTCAGGGTAAGAAACTCCTGGGATCTCTAATGTCACCTGTCCCTTAACAGCTGAAGCACTTGCTAAGTGAAATGGCAGTGGTAACTGGCTGGCCCTTCAGAAATGAAGGCTATCTTCCTCAAGAACAGGAAGGAACTGAGAAAGAATTGTTTTCCTTCTTATTACTACTGTTTTCCCCTTCCTTTCTGCTCTATGGACTTTATATTTTTCCCATTCTGCTTCTCTCCCTTCTCTCTTAAGTTGCCCCTCTTCTAGCTACAAAGACAAGTAAGAAAGAATCACTGAAACAAGGAAACTGAGTAAAATGAATGATTTTGGAAATTATTAAAAAAGTTCTTTCTGATATAGCTGGAAATACAGCTATAACATCTGGTGTCATCAGATGTGACTTTTTTGACTTTGAAAAAACATTGTTTACAGCTCCCATCAAATCTTTCTGCTCAGTAAGACTAACTCCAGTCACTGATTTATCCATGACCTCACCAGTAATTTTTGCCCACCTGTGCAAAGCAATCTGGGCTGCGCAAAAGCTGTATGGATGTGGAAATGAAAACACCAAAGTCCAGATGCCTGTTCCTGGTCTAAAGATGCATTCTTAGGAATTTTGTAGAGTCACAACCGGTGAGCATGCATCTTTTATCAGCTGCAGAATGAGGAAGGAGTACTATGAAGGATTACTAGTTTTATGTGTTATTTTGAAAGAAAAATTATGGTACGTGTGAATCAGTAATCCAGTGGTGTTTTAGAGGCAATCAGTTTTGTGATATTTATTCATTTCCTCCATCTCCTGTCTAAGCAGCTTAGGAAATTTCAGGGGGAAAAAAAATAAGAAAACTATGAAAAATGCATAGTTAAACATTCAGTCATGAAACACTGAAGTAAAGATTTAAACAGCCTAAATAAAATTAATATGTATTCTTGGCATATGGATCAACTCCAAATCCGAGACAACATATTTCATTTCACCATAGAAATATAGTTTCAAGGAACAATGGCTGTAAGAAATAACTGTTATTATAATTTCTTAAAGTTATTATTTCTTAAGAAAATTATTTCTAATTAATAAATATCATGGGAAATGTTCATCCTATGAAGTGTCTCTCAAAAGAAAGTGTCTAAAAACAAACATCACACTAGAAAAAATTGGCATGCATTAGAGAAGCTTGCTGTGTAGTGATGAAATGCCCATTTCCACTCCATTTCCAAGAAGAGGGAGTCTGGTTTACCAAACTATCTAGGTCTAAGTCCTTGCCACCAAAAATATTATAGAAAGCCAAAGACGGCTGGCATTTTTCTGTCCAGACCTGGGTGGGTTTGATGATCATAGAAGATTAACAAGCAAGTATTCTCTAATCTGTTGTTGCCATCACATCAGCCTTCAGTCACCCCATACATCAGAGTAAACGCAGAGGAAATGGTTGTTCTGCCCAACATGGGTTGCTGCTGAATAGCTCAGCGAGGTGTCCAAGCCAGACCCATGAACTTAGGTGGCCTAATGTGCCCCGTGAGGCCATGGATCATTTCTGCTGCATAAGGCCTCCACTGCTATACTTCTGCTTTACAATCTGAGTCTAGAAGTAAACTAAATAATCTGAAAATAATTCGGGCATTGATGTATGGAGCTTGCTCATGGGCTGAGAAATGAGGACACTACCCTGTTCTCTCTTTAAATTTCTTGTCATTAAAAAAATCACAATTGCCTCAATTATTAATAAATCACAACAATCAGCTAACATCTTTTAAAAGGTTTGGATTTTCCATTGAACAGAATGACTATGCACACATAGACACATATAAATGTACATATCTATGCAAATTCAGAGAAAAGCTGATACATCCTGTTACCTTTTGTGAGAGAATCATTAAGTTTTATGTGCAAACACCTCTGTTTTAAATCATCAAGCTAGCAGCAGAACTACTTGGCTTTTCCAAAATCTCCTCTCAGCCCCCAGCCTCCAAATAAAATACTAATTGCTGATGCTTTTAGTACAGAATCACTTCATTAATCCCAGCTACTACCCTCATATATGAATGCATTATAACTCAGTTCTGGGATTCATTAATTGACCTAGTTAATTTGATCCCTAATAGCCTGTAATTAGGGACGTGTAAAATAGCTTGAAAAAATTTGTTGCAAGCAGACATTCCCTGAACAGTGGCGGTATAGACCTTCAGTAAAGCTTGTTCCTGAGATGAGTCCTTTTATCTTGAAAAGGCGTTAGAAAGTTTGCACTAAAAAGGATGGAAGGAGAGGGAAATGTGTGAAAAGCAAGGAAGCAGATAACCTTTGATGCCAAGTTAATATCATTTACCCATGTTACCTAATCTAATTCTAAAACTTCACTGATACCTGTCAGAAAAGCACGTGTAGCAAAACAGGTTGGAAACGAGGAGAGAAAAACAAATGGAAGTTCCCAGAAATACACGAAAAAGGTCTGTATTTAGCTCTTTTTGAATGCCAGACTGCACTTTCAAGTGTCACAGCTTTTTCTTGTGTGCCAGGCAGGGTACCTGTTAAGAGAGAATGATCTTCCACCTTGGAGCAGAGCGGCATCCTTAGTGTATGCAGTACCCAGGGGAAAAACACGTTTGAGAAGGTGAACTGCTAAATATGTATGTGTTTTAATAAAGCATTTCATTTGAAAAGTTTTTGCAACATTCAGACAGATTGAGTTTTAGGGAGGAAGTGACTCTGCAGTCAGTGCCTGGCCTGCTCTACTGTCAGAGGAAATAAGTGAAACTAAAATGAAGTGATAATATACTGTAGGAAATTTAAGAGAAAGAAAGGCAGAGGGAAAATGGCAATCTGGGACCATACAGCTGATCCCCAAAATAGACACAATGACCAGTGCCAAACTAGCTGCCAAAAACAGTAGATTGTAAAATTACCTAATACCTATGTCATGTTTACTTTATATTTACATTGGGGAACGGGCTCCCCAACAGACACAATACTCGACAGTATTTTTGTTCACTGTCACTATCATTATCCACCATCTGCTCTGCCAAATTTCCTTTCTGTTCTTTTTTGTGCATTCATCAGCGCAGTAGTAAGTAACTACCTTAATGACTGCAGCATATTGCTTCTGGATTAGCAGCAGATATTGTACTACTCCTGGCTTACGGACAGAGCTGTAAGTAGGAGACATGGCAGGGGGTTCCATTTAAAATCCTTTCCCCTTTGCAAAAAGAAACACAGTAACTAGGAAAGTTTTGTCCCAACTCACTAGCAGGGGTGTGATCTATGGTTTGGGTAAAAAGAAAAAAAAAAGAAAGAAAAAAGAAAAAAAGAAAGAGAAAGTGCCTCCTTCTGTGAAATTCAGTGAGGTACCCGCCAGCTTCATGGAGATGGCTGAATTCTGACAAGATGTCTTAGTGTGATGGGTAGCCTGAAATGCTGGCGGAGCGCTCCGCTTACTTTGCTCAAAACCACAGATAGAGAAACCACAGCTTTGAGAAAAGGGCAGCTTTTGAAAAGGACATGTGTTTGCTGAGTGAACCTTGTGGGTTAATACGGTGACCCGCAAGCACAAGAAGGCCTTTTTGTCTGTGTAGTCAGTGGGTAGATGTAGCAGTGGGTAGTCCAATCCTGGCATATCTTTACTTATTCTTTGCTTTGAGGCCATCTAAAATGAGTTCTCCAAAACTTATCTTTATGCTCTTTTTTGTGTGCTGAGCAGACTTTTTGTTGCTGAGCTCAGTCAAGTATTGAGAAAGTAAGCAGGAGTGTCTTTTTCTTGCTAAAAAAACCAAACCAAACCAAACCAAACCAAACCAAACCACTCTTTTTAAACAAGTTGCACCAAGTTTGGGGGGGTGGGGGTGGGAGTAGGGAGGAGAGGCAGGGGATGTGAAGGGAACAAGCTAAAGAAGTGGGAAAGAAAGGAAAAAATGACAAAGAAGAGCCAAAGGAAATTTGGACTGGAAAGCTTCCTCAGGAGTATTACAGTATAAGGAAATACGGCAGAAAAATATATAGATGTATATAAATTTAAAATATATTATGGAAAGTTTCCTACTAAAAACCCATTCAAAACCAATTACTTCTGATCCACAAAGAGAGGAAAAATGAAGTGATCTTAAGCTTCAGGGATCCTAGGATGGAGAGCTGCCAGGCTGTCTGAATGCAGGCAGCTTCAGCGCAGCCCAGACAGGCTATGGGTTAAAAGGTTTAGGAGCCTGATTCTGTTCCCACTAAATTCAACGGCAAATTTCACTTGGACTTTGAAGCAGTCATGGAGTGAGCATTGTACGCAGCAGTCAGGGACAGCAGAAGTTAACAATGGTTAACTTCTCAATGGTGAGAGCTTTGTTAATATACCAGAGTCTGCATCTGACAGTGAGATGTGCGCTCCTCTTGGGTAACTGTCCCTCAGGCCAGTTCCACCCACCTGTGGAAAAGAAATCTGTGGTAAAAAGAAGACCAGAGCCCAAAGTTTGGGACTATCAGCATGCAAATAAACTAACGTCATAGTGACACTTTCTTAGGGCTTTCACAGCTAAGAGCTGTGACCTGACTACATGAGCAGAAATCAGGAGAGAGAAAACAGGAGAGAATTCCACTCTTCTGTGGTTATGCTAATACACACCGATTTGGAAAGTACTACGTTTTTCTGGATTTTAGTTGCAGAACAATTCCAAACACACACCCATCTACTCAGCAAGTCTATGGCTTGGTTCTAAGTGTTTATCAAGTTTTACAATGTGCAGTTCTTGTAAACACGTGAGAAGCCCACTGTGTACCAGCCTGTAAGGTCTGCAGAGCTTTCTGGGCACTCTCCTTCCAATTAAATCATGTATTGTAAACTGTTTAAGCAAATACTGCTACAGCAGTATTATTTATCTAAAAATTACTCTTCTCTATACACCGGCTTTTGAGAAGTATTCAGGGCTGAGTTTTTTTCTCTCATTACCAGTGGTAGGAAATTGGAGACTAGTATTTTTTCTCTTGAAAGACCCCCTGTGGTATTTTTTGGTGCTTATATATATATATATATGCATACCTTTTTGTTGTCATACAGTATGACAGAAACAGTGCTGTTATAAACTATAAAATATGATCATCTGCTAAACTTCCAAAATTAAGTACCCATTTAAAGTGTCTCAGGGTTCGAGATACCCAGCCTGTGATTCCTTCTAGGGGATCTAATTTCATAGTGAGATGCATTAACTGGACAACTGCAAATGGAGACAACTATTGATCACATGGGATAAGACGGAGAGTCTGGAGAAGTGAAATGCATGCTCTCTGAGCTATCCCAGCAGGAGGTAAAGCTCATACTAATGTTGCAAGCGAGTCTAAGTGGTGCAGCTCAGAAGTATGTGGTGTCAGCTCGTGGATATGCACTGGGAGGAGGCTCAAGAAGGAAGCCTTGCAAAAACCAGGTCCCTTAGCATTAAGAGCTTTGAAAACCAGCAGGGACTGCTTAAAGCAAATCCTCTAGTTTATAGGCAGCCAACATAAAGGGCTCAGGGGGGTGTAATATGAGCATGGCTGCTCAATCCTGTGAGTGAACATGATGCTGCATTCAGGACTAGCTGTAGTTTTGACGTTTTTCTCAGAGCTAATAATGGAAGCAGCAATTCACTCTCTCCAGAGAGAGGAACGGAAGGCGTTTTAGCAGCCTGAATATATTTATGCACAGGGCTGACAAAAATGGCAGGATAGATTTGGAAACTCCTATTGGAGTTGTTTTTATGCACACAGACCAGCAGCATTTAGATTCATATCGTAAAGGAATAATGAATGGGTTTTTGGAGCAGCTGACTGCAGAGAAGAGAGATGGTAGTATTCTTGTGGGTCCTATGTCCTTGTAGATGTAACTTGAAAACTCGAATGATTAATGTCAGCTTTGGCTGTCTTAAACCAAACCCACAAACCCTAAGACAGTCCTTCTTTTTAATGACTTTTTCTGAACCTCAGCAAGGTCATATGCTCCTTGATGGCAGGAAATTGTTATGCAGGTATATTTCTGAATTTACACTAGTATCACCATGTATGTGTAAAGTTGAGAAAGAGACTTCTTTTGCACCTCTGGAAAAAGTAGAATATAATGTTATCACTACTTGGTTTTGGTACTTCTGCTCAAAGACAACTTTGCTAAGTTATTCAGGAATCTAGAGCTTGCAACAGACTCCTAACAGGGAATGGAAACATAGCAGAAACACTTCAGTTAGGCCTGTGTCTCTCATCTTCCAAATTTTTGCTAATATTGCTCTACATAATTAGAATTAGGACTTTGGAAAGGGTGAGGGTGTACCCATAGAGTCAGTTCATCACAGGTCCAAGCCTCTCCTCAAAACCAGAGCATGGCTGGGAGAGAAAATTTAAGGAAACTAGATGCTGTAAGCTTATGTCAAAATTCTTACTTGAGAGATGAACCTACTCTAGCCCACAATCCCAGCTCTTGGTTTCACATCTTATAGGAACAGTGTGGTTATTCTGAGACCAGGCTATACTGAGGCTAAAACCAAGACAGCGAATAGATAGTAGTAGTAAGTAGCTTAAGCCAACCATCTAGTTGACTTTTGGACTCCTAGTACAGACTGACATTTTCTTACCTACTCAGACTGTCACAGCACCCTACAGGTGCTGTTATTTTGATATCTAAAACAAAGAGGCTGTATGATACTCAATATAGTGATTTATAATGAGAAATATTTTTTTATGTTGTCTTTTCTTTCATGAGACTAACATTTCTGCCAGAATCACTTCCTTTCTTTCCTCTCCATCCCCTCCAGGCACAACTAAGAGAAGAAATGCATTTTTAAATGAGTTTTTAAATGAAAAAAAAAAAAAAAAAAGGTGATCTGGAAAGGTTTCGCTAAGCACTGTGAATTTTTTTGTTTCTATTTATCCTGTGTATGAGCACAGTAGGATGAAATGCTCTTTAGACCTTAAAGTATGCTTGAATTACACTCAGTCACCTGCCATTCCTTGTTCACATAGGCTATTCAAGTGTAAACTGCCCCCATATCCACTAAGTTGAAAGGAATTGTTCAAACATAGAATTACTGTAATTGAATTGTATATACATGAGGAATTGTTTTCCTGTCATAAGGTTATCAGAAAATAAACAGCAGACTCTGCACGAAACACATCTGTCTCATGGTTATCCATTCAGAGGGCATGCTCTCTACACTTAGTTCCTCTCTTCTCCTTCATGTGCTTCCACAGTGAAGAGAACAAAAAGAGAGAAAACATCCTGACAACATAGCATCTGCCCAGAAGCAATGTATGCAAAGTTCAGGATGAAAAGCCTTTGAGATACCCTACAAACAATATATCCAAGTATGTCCCAACAACAGAGACAAATTAGGAGGATTAGAAAACACAAATTGTACCATAAATGTTCTAAGAATAAGAAATATCAAGTATTTGAATATTAATGTCTATGATTACAAGTTGCCTTAATCGTGGACTAAAAGACAGGATGGGGGTGGAATTCATTTGATGAAAAACAGAGGTATAAGTTTGATCTAAACACTTAGTTTTCATTTACAAAGTGTTATTGACTTCAGTCAACAAAGTAAGGGTTCTAGGCACAGTTCTTCCAGCCTATTTTGAATATTCCTTTCATGATGAGTTAACTGCTGAACTCAAATGACCAGTTCTTGCCATAGAAAGCTAGCTCAAACACAAACCTCTATGCTCCAGACATAAAGAGATCAGTGAGATTAATCTTACCATGGACGCCTATGAGTTCTAAGGATACAGGATTGCTATTTATTCCCAACAATTTTTTTTTTGGTATATTCTCTTATTCCAGAAATCATTTTTGTATAAGGCTCGAGGAATACTCAAACATAACTGCAACATATTTTGGCTGTAGGATGTAGAGAGGACTATATTATGAAAAAGTATGGAGAATTACTATTATGATTTCTTGAAGATACATTTGGTCATTTACACAATGCAAAAAAAAACCCCAAAACTAGAAAAATCCAGAAATTTTCAGCCAATCGTTTGGCCACATATTCTTAAGAAAAACTGAATCACCTTACTATATTAAGTAACTATCTTGTTTCATTCTAAAGAGGGGAAGAGATAATTTATATCACAGACCAGTTACCTTAAAAATCTGTCATTTAGACTATATCCTGTTCCATTTATCACTAAGACAAGAATGAACAAAAAGTCAGTATCTCCTGCCTCATGCTTAACAGCACTTTAACAGCATGTGGAGAGGAGTTTGGAGAAAATCCTCTGCATCAAGCAGTAGAAGGATATGGTTGACTGACTGAGACTAACAACAATGGAAACCATGTTTATTAAAAGCATCTTATCAATTTTACCAATGTCTCTTAGTCTGTATATGAAAGCATCAAGACGGTAGGCAAAGCATCCAAGGAAACAAAACGTTTTTTAATTTCTTCTGATTTCTTCATCAGAAAACTTCACAGGCCAGCTCTGCCAAGAACCTGAACAGCCAATATTCTCACAAAGCCTTCAGACACCAGCATAAAATTTGTGTAGATTTTCTGTGAAAGGTGCAGCGTTTTAGCATGCAGTCATTGCAGAGAACTATTCATGAGCCAGATCTCTGCACTATTTGTCAGCAACACAACAAAACAGAAACAGAAACAAGGAAAAAGCTAAACTATGTTCAGGCAGTAGGATGCACGTGAAATGTGGAGTTACTGGTTCTTTCTCATTTGCAATATTTTACAATAATATATTACATCTTTAGGATCTATTAATCATTAACACTAGTACAAAACAATCCTCGAGTACTTTGCACATTATATTGGTTTATCAAATATATGTAGGTTATGCTCTTAACAGGAGAATTCAGAATGTCTTGAATGAATCCTCTCCACTCTTGGACTTTATTTAATGACTGCCCAAAACAATTTTGGCAAGATGTTTAAGAATTATTTTATCATCATGTTTATATACATTTGAAAATCATGGCCCGTAGATTAAGGGTAGAATGGAATGTCATTAAGATATGTGTTTGTTTCTATGTTTCTATTCAGAATTCAGCATTACTTTGTTAAAAGTTTCTTTTCTTAAGAGCTGAGTAAATTTATTTTTAAATCATATGCGTATGTACTTTAGACTCTCATTCCCTTTTTATAGATTACTGCTTTTCCTTTACTTGTTATACATACCATGACCATTTCTAGAAAACTAAATTATATTTTGCATTGCCTTTTGCTCTTCTTATTGCTGCTTTTCGCACAACTCATTTGTTCTCACTCGATACAGTCATGAGTGGAATATACTCTGCATAAGAAAAATGTTCTTGCCTAAGTGTAGTAACTCTCGGTCTATATTTTATAATTTGGTTCTCTTTTTTTTCAGTACAGGCAAAGGTATCCAAGCTGTTTTCTCACTGCCTTTATTAACAAGTTGTGATACTGTGATGTTTATTCTGTCTATTTTACCTGTGCCATCAAGTTATGATGATACCCGATTACAGTTGTTGTCATTTTAAACACTGTTTTGTTGTTAAGCCCTATAGGTATCTATACAGCATACAGCTGTATTGCTTTACCTTTCTTGAAAATAATCTATAATATATGTATTTTTAAATTAATTCCATCCATTACATGTCATATCAAAAGAAGAATTGTTTCATGTGAACGATGAAAAAGATATGATATTTGAATATTGAAGGTCAAAAGGACATTTCAGTTACAAGGTTTCCTTTTCCATCCCTAAATTGTACCTTTATCAACAGCTTTGTAAGATAAGATTTATAGACACTGAAAATACATTTTTCATCAAACCATCAGTTTGATTTGTGGAGAGGGAGCATGCCAAGTTAAAAAGTCTATAAAAAGTAGTGCTGAATCTCTGTTTTGTCCTTGTTGACAACAAAGAGATCTTGCATGATTATAGCTTTCAGTATTAAAAAAGAACTCAGGGGCCAATGTTTGCCAGGTGGTCTGGATGCCTGGTGGGGCAGTGTTTCCCTAAAGAACTCAAGAATTCAATTACCATTTAATTTCACTCAGGTATTTGTTACTACTTTTAGTAGTAACATTTTTTATTTATACTCAGGTATTTGTTACTACTTTTTCACTTTGCCAAACCCTGCTTTACAATGTTTTCAACTTATAAATGGGGACATATTAAAAGTCCAAATGAGTTTCTTGCCAAAACTGTCAATGAGAATGCAGCAAAATCAGGTGGAGATGTAACCATTCTCCAGTGCCTTTTCACAGCTCCAGCCCCACACACCCTTACACCCAGAAGACTTCTTGTGCAGTGAACAGGGTATGGATTATGCTTATCTTAATGCAGCGTGTCACCAGCTGGCAGATAGGACCATGCAACTGTTGGTGCAGTTCTCCCCTTCCCCCAAGAAAAGAAGGGAGAAGAGGAAGAAGGAGGGGAAAGGTAAAGGGAAAAAACCTCGTGGATTGAGATAAAGATTCGATGGTTGGACTCGATGATCCCAAGGGTCTTTTCCAACCTGAATGATTCTATGATTCTATGATTCTAAAGACAGTTTAATAGAAACAGTAACAGAAAGGGAAAATAGCAATAGCTGTAATAATAGTGACACAAGTCAGTTTCACCACCCGGTGAATTGGCACCATTCTGAGCAGTGATCGGTAGTTCCTGCCCACCCCAGCCAACCCCCATTTATATACTGAGCATGACATCTATGGTACGAAATATACCACTGGCCATTCCATATGGGAAGCTGAAAAGTGTCCTTGAAAAGTACAAACATTTGCTTGGCAACAACTAAAACTATATGCATTGCTGATATTCCTTTCACAGCAATCACTAGAAAGAACACTCTTTCCTGGCTGAAACCAGGACACAGCAGAACAAGGGATATGTGACATGCTCACGTTAAGCAGAGCAACGTACAGATGAACACCGCACTTGGACTGACAGAACAGCACAGGTTTGGCTTTGCAGTCTGGTCATATGGATGCCAAGACCTGAAAACTCATCACCTGAGTTGATGACAGAGTGACAAAAGTCTTGCCCCAAGATGTTCAATAGCCATCAGTTTGGGCAGACTACACAGTGATCTAATTTTTCAGGCATATCCAGTCTTGTGTGCCTCAAAGCCTGGCAGGGAGGCCTTTTCTTCATTAGACACAATGTATCTGTAGCTGCCTCTCAGTTGCATGTGATTTCAAAGTGTGCTGTGTTTTGAAGCATGGCAGCATTCAGGTGACTACAGGGAAGGTCTTCTCAATAAAATATATTGCTATACATAGATAGTCTGGCAGTAGAGTAGAGGAAACAGAACATCAGAGCTGCAGAGGTACTTTGCATGGGCTTGCATATCCTGCATCTGGTATATAGGGTGTAATATTATTTTAGAAATTTACTGGAGCCACCAGAAATACCTGCATTTTCTACTTACCTATAAAGGGCTTCTTGGTGTATGGATCCAATGATCTTTGTGAGTTTTCATGAAAATGATCATTAAACAAAAGATGTCTTTTCAGCAACTTAGTTACAGCAGATAATAGTATCTGGTAATTTATACAGCTTTATAGATATTTATAGAACTGTACAGTTTCAGTTCATAATGTCCCTGTGAGGTAATGTAGGGAAGATGAAGCAGAAAGTCTATGTGAATTGGTGCCATCTTTTCTAATAATCTTAAAGCACATTATAATAAAGAATATAATGATGGTAATCCACCAGTGCTCACCAGTCAACCTGCAAGCTCTTCTTCAAAGGAGATAACACTATGACCATAGGAAAAAAGTCGTCCAACAGCACAGCTACAAGTTGCAAATCTCAGGCTGCAAATCTGAACCTAAGTGCTTAAAGCACTCAATCTCTACGGGAAAGACAGCTGAGAAGCTCATTTATTAAATCTCTGTCCCAGGAAATTCACACAGAAAAAATCTCCTCAAAAAGTATTCTTTTACTTGAAAGGCACATTGGAGACCTGGTGTACTCCTGTGTGGTGGAGATAAACGAGGAACTAGAAAAGCTTCACTTTGTTATATAAAGAGATACCAAAATAAAAACTGTTGTTCTCATTCTGAATCTTTCGATTCTCCTGAGTTACCAGATTAGCCAGGGAACAGCTATTCCACAATGATAATGGTCACACATGTTCAGTTTGGATGTGCCTATGAATAAAAAGACCATCTGGGATACTTGTGACAAAGAAGTAAATAAATTTCAGGAAATAAGAAAATTGTACTTGCAATTTTTAAGAAGAGTCAGCGTACTATGGTCTAAAATACATACAAGGTTGGTAGAACTCAACAATCCTGTGCAGTCTGATCTTTTTTGGTTGTTTAAACTTATATCATCTCTCCATAGCAGCTATAATCTCCATTAAGTTCCTGTTATTGACAGAAGAAACAGGCCACAATCCAGCAAAGCACTTAAACACAGCTTAGGTTTAAATATGTGAATCTGTACTGAAACCAATAAGAATACTCTCATGTTAAAAAGTAAGCACATGCTTAAGTCCTCTGCTGGATCAGGGCCATAAAATAATGCAGTTTTGCCAATAAATAACTTGTCCATCAGGATAATTTCCATTGAGACTTCTGGAATTCATTTTTAAAAAGCTACTTAATGTCAAAAGACAAGGAATTTCTAATTTCTTGTCCTTGTTTCTGATCCCTCAGTTGGGTTGGTGTAGCAGTGGTGTGAGATCAGAATCAAGGGTGAGGCTTCTAACAGGAGTATGTTTGGCGTACACGAGTAATTTTACGATCCAAGAGGCATTTACTTGTATGTGCATTCACACAAGCAGAATCTGGAACATTTTCTCAGCTGACTTAGGAAAGTTTCCAGAAAACAGACATGCAAATTAAAGCTTCTGGAATGACAGAGCTAATTCACTGCACACATTATCCTAGGACTGTAACTAGAATAGTTTTTTTTTCCAAGTACATATTATAAACCTTATGTTTCTATATGAGGAAGAAAGGATAGCTTAAGCATGCTTGTCATCTGGACATATCTCTTTTCTCAAGAGCCAGATGAAAGGGCTAAAATTGATAGGTTTCTTCTAGCTGTCTTCGTTGATTGCCAAATATACTTACTCTTCTTTATTGCTTTACCAAAAATACCCCAAAACTGTTTGCTAAAACTTATGTAACGTACTTTTACTTCTTACAAAAACTGAAAAGAAAGGGAGATTTTTCCAATGGCATGAAAAGGCAATTGGGACTGCCAGGAAGGGGTGTAGGGAAAGCGGGACTATGCAGTTTGGCGGAGTGGTACAGAAATTGGTATTATCACTCATCTAGAGCCAAATCTGGCATGTGATGGAGCTGTTCTCTCTGCTAATATATTAAATTTTTGCATGACTCCTGGAAAGTTGTAGCATGCGCTGTAAAGTGCCAGAGAGTGACATTGGAATTATAAGCCCTTTAAAGAAGTATTTAGACAAAATAACCAGAGACCAGACCATAACAGGATAGTCCTTCAGTCAATGCAATAAGATGTTGGAGAGAGTTAAAACCGAAGGAGGAACTTCAGGTAAGTTATATTCTCAGTGACAAACATGGACTGGTGAAAGGGAGCTGTTTGGGGAACAAGTCTGTTTCAAAAGAACTCTGTGTTTGAAACATCCTTTGGGAAAACATTTCAAAGGAGTAAATATTTCTCAGTGTAAACCTTTTGCTTTCTACTTTGTAATTACTTTATTACTAAATGTGTTTGTACTTGAAAAGTTAAGAATATTTCTAATGATTTTAAGGAGCCAAATAGTTTGTAATTACTGCAGCTACCTTCCTAGCAACTGCAGGTACTGCGAGGTGTCACAGCAGCTGCTGGGCAGCCCCCTCAACTGAAGATACATTTTTTATGAATTCATGTTAGAAAGATGATGGAAGGGAATTTGATTAAAATGAAGAATGTATTGGGTTTGTGTGGCAAGGTTTTAGGGGGGGGAGGGGGGAGGGGCTACAGGGGTGGCATCTGTGAGAAGCTGCTAGAAGCTTCCTCTGTGTCTGATAGAGCCAATGCCAGCTGGCTTCAAGATGGACCTACCAGTGGCCAAGGCCGAGCCCATCAGTGACAGTGGCAGTGCCTCTGGGATAATGGATTTTAGAATGGGAAACAAAACCTGCAGCACAGCAACCTGGAGAGATGAGTGAAAAAAACAACTCTGCAGACACCAAGGTCAGTGGAGAAGGAGGGGGAGGAGGTGCTCCAGGCACTGGAGCAGAGATTCCCCTTCAGCCTGTGGTGAAGACCATGGCAAGGCAGGCTGTCCTCCTGCAGGTCAAGGAGATTAACTGTGGAGCAGATATTCACCTACAGCCCATAGACGACACCATGCCAGAGCAGGTGGATGTGCCCTAAGGAGGCTGGGACCCCGTGGGAAGCCAATGCTGGAGCAGGCTCCTGGCAGGACTCGTTGGACTTGGTGATCTTAGAGGCCTCTTTAACCAAAATGATTCTATGATTCTATGACCTGTGGAGAGAGGAGTCCACACTGGAGCAGGTTTGCTGGCAGGACTTGTGACCCTGTGGGGTCCCACGCTGAAGCAATCTGTTTCTGAAGGACTGCACCCTGTGGAAGAGACCCACTCTGGAGTGGTTCATGAAGAACTGCAGCCCATGCGAAGGACCCATGTTGGAGAAGTTCATGGAGGACTGTTTCCTGTGGGAGGGACCCCAGACTGGAGCAGAGGAAGATAGTGAAGAGGAAGGCGCAGCAGAGAAAATGAGTGATGACTGCAACCCCCATTACCCGTCCCCCAGTGCTGCTCAGGGGGAGGAGGTAGAGAAGCTGGGAGCAAAGCTGAGCCCAGGAAGAAGGGAGGGGTGGGGGGAAGATGTTTTAAGATTTAGTTTTCATTTCTCATTATCTTACTCTGTTGTTAGTTGTCAGTAAATTAAATTAATTTCCCTGAGTTGACTCTGTTTTGCCTGTGATGGGAATTGATTTCTCCTACGTCTCTTATTGACTCACGAGCCTTACCTTATATTTTCTCTCCCCTGTCCAGCTGAGGAGGTGAGTGATAGAGCAGCTTGGTGGGCACCTGACATCCAGCCAGGGCCAACCCACCACAAAGAGAAATACAGTTTGGAGTTACTGAGGACCAATGAAATCACGAACATAGGCGCATCTCAGAGGGAGGAGGAGTCAGACTCCATTTCCATTCACAATTTAAGATTTCATTAGGAAATATTAAAGGTCTGCATTGTCCCTGTTACTTGACATTTAGATGGCAAATGATGATAGTATCTTCAGAAAATATTTGTCAACTCTCCTTTGGCTAAGTGGGTATTGAAATTTTCCAAGTCCAGCAGTGTCAGCAAAACAGACGCTTGAATCACAAGGGGGAGCAGAAGATGGATCATGGAGCAGCCATTAGAGAAGGATTGCTGTTTACTCTCCCTGCCTGTACTCCTGCATGTTGAAGGTGAGTGTTGCCCATTAGGGGCGTTTGCAAATATAATCACAAAATAGCAGATTTGCAGTTTAGCTGCCTGCAGAGGTAAAATGGTCAGACAGCTAATTTGCAGTAGTTTCCAAAAGGTTAATTAAGCTGCTCTATTATCCTGTGAACACACAATCTACATCTGTGAAACAGTATCTGTCTGGTCTTATGGGTGTCATGTCCTCCAACTTTGGACTAATCAATTAGGCCACAGCGAACCGGCTTAAACTAAGTCCTGAGCAGAGGTTGGTGGAGAAACAGCTTTAGTAACATGTCCTACCAAGTTTTATCACCGGGTCAACATCAGAGCTTAGCTGGAGTAAGGGTTGCTAGGAAAAAAGCTCGAGCAGTCCAGTCAACAAGTCACATGCTCTCCTTAGGACTGATGAATTTTTAAAAATTGTTTTGTACAACGTGTGAAACTGCCAAACACCTATAATAAAAAAGTCTGGCAGCAAAGCCACTCACCTGGCTGGTGTAAAAATGCTGTGAATGGCTTTTCTTTGTGCATTTTATGCATACAGTGAATTCAGCAGAGAAAATATTTGAATTTCCATCTTCTAGACCTTGCCAGTGTCCTGAACATTGGGCTATTGACTGCTACTGGGTGAATTTCTCTTCATTTTTTTCAGAAATGTCTGAAGACATGTCTTGGCCTGCTAAGTTTTTGATAAAATGTATCTATTTCTCATGAAGAAGTCTGTTTTTCAAGCATGAAAGGTTTTCAGAAATTTCATTGAAAAAAATCCCTAGAATTGCCTTTTCCTGAGGAGTACCACACATCTGTATACAGAAGCTTACAAGATGCCTGCCAAGGAGAGGACTGCAGTCTGAATAACTCTGTCATGCAAGTCTTGAAGAATATTTTACAGCAATTGTGTGTTGGGTTGCACACAGGAAGACATATCATTAGAGCAATAAAAGTTCTCCATGACCCTTGTGCAAATTTAGTATCTTCTCCAAATTTATTCACACGTAGCTGACTGGATGTCAACATGAGTTCTGCTGAAGATGGTCAAGAAGGAACAGAATCCACTTTCTCTCTCTACTACCAGTTTTGCAAAACTAGAAAAAGAAAGAAACAGTAAAATTTATTATTTGGCAAAAAAAAAAAAAAAAGTTGTTATTATTCAATATCAATAGATTTAAAAATGAGGACAATTCCCATTTTAAGAGAGTCGCTTTTTAGAACCAAACTAACCTTTCAAAGGCTTATAGAAAAACTGTCATTATAGGCCCACTCCTGTAGAATAGTCAGACTTCACTAGAAAGAGGCTCTTTATTTTCTTCCAGGGAGTTGATGGGAAAGGAGTTTTTTGCTAAAAAGTCTAGAAGATTTTAAAGCCAATAGTGAATGTGTCTACTTAGAGCAAGCCTGGGGTTTGTTGGATGCCAGGAACACTCCTGAATGTGGGCAGTGGGTCCCAACTGTCCCCCTTTCCAAGAGACTGTCTTCTGCTGTCTGACCATGCAGGAACTGTTCACCTTGGGCTTTGTGTAGACTCTTATAGCCCATTGCTCCTCAGGGTCATTAGTCCTCCCATACACACAACTTCTATGCAAACTGTGCACCTTTATCCCTATCATCAGAACAGGAAGGAATCTGCCCTCCTCTTGCCCTAAAACATTATTAAAAGACTAATTAAAACAAAGTAGAGTGGGAGGAAAAAGACACATTCTTTATTTCTTAAAGCTGAAAAGTTTTCAAAAGCAAAAGAATATTAAGTATGGTTAATTCTTTTTTTGTTCTTGGCTCCCACTTTGCAGCTACTCCACACTTGAATTCCCATTGTGAAGTCTGTGTGTAAAAAACTGCGCAGAAGATGGGGAAAAAAAAAGTATATGGAAGAAATGAGGAGGATTGCAATCATGAATAAAACAAAAACACTTCTTTTAAGTAGATCATCACTAAGACAATGTAACAAATCAGCACAGATATTTTCAAAGTTAAAAACCTGTCACTTTTCAAAGGATGAATCAGGTTCTGCTACCTTCCTTAATGCCTGAATCGCCTCCAGGAGCCCACTGGCTGCTGGTCCACCATTCCCAACAAAAGTTTGTCTTCACTTTCTCAACGCATATTTTCCACCTCTCTTGTTAAGTGCTTACAAAAGCAAGGGGAGAGAAGAGCATTACACTTTTTGAATGAAGAAGGTGGTTCTCATGGCTTGTGAGCATATGCTGCACTGCCAGGGACTGACTGGAGAACATATGCTGTTCCTCCTGTGTAGAAGAGCTTGACTTGTTGCAAAGAGCTTCATTGTGTCTGAAGAACAGAGCTGTCTATCTCAGAGTGCTCTTGCTCAGAAGCAGCACCTAATTTGTGAAAGGATGGACAGTGGCATTATAAACTACCCATTTCATTTCTTCTCAGGAACTTCAACACCATGTATTTTGTCAAAAAGTTCTATAAATTATTTTCCCCCTAAAATTGCTAGTCTACATACACTAATGCTAGCCTTTAGAAACAAGTTTTGATTTCTTCTCTCTCACAAAATCATCACTAATAAAAATGACATTTTCATTATCTTGTCAAGCTAGCAGGAGAACTATGGAAGGGATATTCTCCTAATGAGTAATCTTAAAATATATGTATGTTACTGAGAATTCACTGTTTTGTCTAAAAAGCCTATACTAATTCCAAAGCAACTTTTTCCCCTCTTTGTATTTCATGAAACAATTTTTTTATGATGAAAAAATGTGCTAACAAACTATTTTTAAAAACAATTTAAAAATTGTTTATTGAAAAAAAAAAAAAAAAAAAGGCCTTTCTTGCTGCATTTGGAACAATAGAGAAGTGCCCGTGTGATGTGGTACAAAAGCCACGCTGATACATAGTCAGGATGACCAACATAACTTACTCATCTGCTTTGCCACCCAAAAAATACTGCCATGTCAAACTCATATGGCTAACAGGTTTTTACCAAAGCAATCACATATGACTTCCCTTGCCACACCCCATTCTTAATGGGAAAGGAATTTGGGAAGGCGGTCTCTTGCTTAGTCATATGCTTCGCATACAGGACTGTCAGTCAAATGACTTTGCTAGGACCCCTGGATCATTTAAACACGTCCTGGTTTATATTGCCATTCTGTAATCTGTCTATGTGACATCTACTGTAAAATGGCATTACAAATGTTGTGGTGAGTATATATAGGCACATGCAGAGAAGCTACTTTTAAACCCTTCTATCTATATGTGCCTGCTTTAGAACTGATATTCAGAAAATTAAACAGTGACATAAATATCACTGCTCTCTACAGCTATAGATCAACAAATAGGACAACAAGAACCTTTACATTGCTCTGGAAAACCAGTTGCAGATGCAGGATTGAATCAATGTCCATTGTAGGCCTGAAAATGTAAGTTGTTGCATATAACCATTTAGAAGATTTGAGGGCAGGTAGATGTTTGAAGGCAGAAAATAAAAAACATTTCTTTAGCAAGGTGGTTTGCAGGAAATTAAGATAGGTCTGGGGCTTCTTAAAAAGTTGGGTAATCATAATAAAGGCCAAATCAAAGGAATAGTGTGCAAAATGTAGGTTCAGTGATCAGCATTGGTTAGTATCACAACCATTCATCCATGGGTCTGCTAAAACAACCTCAGAACAGTGTGAGTCTACAAGTCTTATAATTTCAGATCAGTATTTTCATCTTACTTTTATATCACAGTGCTTATCAGCATCTGTAATTTCAAATCCTTTTCTGGATTTTCCCTTGCTCAGATATGATAAAAGCATATATGCAAACCTTGAGCCAACCATCAAGGATTGTTGCACAGTGTTTTTAAAGGTTAACAGATACAGAAGAAATATTTCACTTCTAATAAATATACACATACAGGAAAATGACTTTTTCACAGGAAGGAGAAAATATCATGAGAATAGTAATAAGTGGGAGACTTCCCAAGTTTATGTAAATGATCAACAATAAATAGCCACAATCTTCTATTCCAAAATTTTAGCACTCTGTAATACATGAACTTTAATGAAGTGTCACACTTGTGGTTTCTGCCACAGCAGTATTATCACATTGACAGTGAGGGGACATACAGAAAGACATTTTTGACTAGGTTAGCATGTATGGATGATATTGTTTAGAAGGATGGATGGTTAAATTTTAATTGACACTGTCTTTCTTCTTTTGTTTAGCGAGAAAGAAAAGAATATATTGCTTCTGTGACTCATTCTTCTCCATAAAAATCTCTGTCTTTGATACTTAATAATCATGCTCTCCAGCTTGTGGCATTAGTGGGTAGTAGGAATGCATTTGCAATCCCAGTGTAGTACCTGTTGTGTGTATAATTCAGTCCTTCAGCATAAGAATAATTGAATAGTTGGAGGCAGTGATTTATAAAAAGTCAGGTCTAACTCACATGGAAGCTCAAGGAAGGGATTCCACAGACTTTAGAATCAGATAAATCCAATAGTCTCCTTGAGTGGGTAGCTAGCACTGCCTCCATGCAGTAATAAGTGACTCTGATGACCAGAGTAACCATCATAACGAAAACTGAAAAAAATCTTGTTCAAAGTGAAGACATTTGGTGCTTGGTTTACTGGGGAGGTCTCTTGCACATCCTTAGGTAGTTTTCAGTTGCTTTATTGAATTCTTTCTGAATTTAAAGGACTCACAAAGCTCACAGGATACAAGTCTTTAGATACAACTAAAAACTGCCACCTGGCAGCAGCTGCAGAGAGGGTATGTGGGCACAATCTGCTTCTCAAGTGAACACTTTTTAACTCTGTTTTTGGAAAAGACATGGATTCAAAAGGGAAGGCACGGGCAGGAGGGTGTCTCTGCACAGGAGTTTATGAAAACATTGTCCCTAATAATATTAATCCAGTTCCGCTTATTTATTTGGTGTACCTATTTATTTTATGTCATCACAGCCGGTGATGCCTATCCAGTATCAAACTCAGGTGTTCTACCAGCTGGCAGGAAGACAGCAGAGCTGGATTCAGTGGGAGTGAACATAAGTAACTGACTCCTTTTTGCAGATATAAATACAAATTCACTCTCGCATACATGTGTGCATTCTCAATTTATTGAGAAAATTTTCCAGTGGCCCAGTTTGCTGTCAGAAAACATTAATTTATTTGGATTGAAACAGTTAGTGAGACACAGTAGTTTTGTGAAACCTTCTGACAGTAAGCAGGCTCTTGTTATGGCCTGGCTCACTCTTTGGGCAGCCAGTTTCCTGGCCTGCTTGGCGTGGTCACCCAGTTATCTGCCTATTTTCTTCCTTGGTTTTTTTTAATTTTTAATCCCTTTCAATTTTCCAAAAAAGTAGTTTCTTCTACTGAAATTCCTGTATGTGGAAAGTGTCAGCATAATTTTGCATTTGTGCTGATTTAGAAAGAAAACAGATGCTGGTGCTCTGAAATCTAACATGAACAGAGACATCCATTTTTCAGCTAGCTTTAAAAAAAAAAAAGAAAAGTGTACTAAAAATCCCAACCAATCCCAATGAGGAAAATCACTTGTGGTAGACAGAATACACCATCTGTCCCTTTTATCTTGGGGAAGGATGAAGCTAAGGTAGCTTATGGTAGGCATTATGATTTGCTTTGGGATGGGGTCAGTTTCTTCCTATTGAGTGCCCTCAATAGGAAGCCATGGCTGTTCCTTCTTCCCCTTTCCCAACTACCACTTCTCTTACCAGGTAAATTATAGCTCCCTTCCCAGACTCTGTCGTGGGCTTCTGCACTACCCCAAATCTCTGCAGGCATCAAGTGCATGTCTTGTCCTCTGCCCTGCATCTTCTCTCTTCCCTGTCTCTGACGTGTCCCACACGCTGAGGTTCAAAGTACTGTCTTTAACAAGCTATGCTGTACCCGTCTCTCTGACCTAGAGTTCCTATCTGTCACCCTGGCATGCTGTATTTACTGTTTTATCAACACAAAAGACAGAATTCATGTTCAATTCTTAATTTCACCATTGTAAAAATCAAGCGTTTGGACCACACTGTTAGTATCAAACAAGGTGATGTTCCCCACCTTAGCTCTTTGAAGGATATTGCTGCCTGTAGGGCCAGGCTTTTTGATTTGCTCATGAATCAGCTCCTGAAACACTACTGTTTCCAGGTTGGGGTATGATGGAAAACTAAGAACAGTGCCTACCTATGACTCCAGATTTAGATCTATGCAAATGACAAAAGTCATTGTTTTACTTTTCAAAGGCACCATTTTTTGCCTTTTTTTCAGAATAGGAACATCTTCAGAAGATCTGCAAAGAAATCAGTTGCTGTAATACTTTCCAAGTGACGAAAGTGTGTTTAGAGTGAAGTCAGACTGCAAGTAATTCTTATTTCTATTTAATTGCATTTTTTCTGAATTAGAGAAAAATAAAAGAGTTTTTATGACATGTTGCTATAACTTCAGAAAAATCTTTTACTGCAACACTCACAGGGCAGTAGGAGATAGCTGATCAGAAATGCAGAACTAAGTGATTTTGATTGAGTAGGTGTAAAAATGGGGATATAGTAATGTATAAAGTTAGTGATGAACAAGGGGCATACAGAAAAATAATTCTATAATCAGGGAAATGAGAGTATTTTCTGAGCAGAAGATGTGAATATTGTGTATAGTTTCAAATATACAGAGTATGATATTATGAATTTTCTTCATTTTGAACTAAAATTTTTTTCCCCTTCTCTTTCTGTCTGTACTTCAGTATAAGCACGTAACCAAAATGCTACTCAGCTGATGAAGAACTGAGTTGCTATAATAGTTAAACTAGCTATTAATGGTGGATGATGGCCATATATGATTTCAGAGCTGTCTGAAAAAACTCCATCAGAAAATGGGTCTGAACACGTTCTCATCTTCTCAAAGCTCCACCTTACACTTCTTGTTAGACGAAACATAAAGCACAACAGCTTCTTGAGATTAGTAAGCAGGGAAACAAGACTGCATCTATCTTAATTGTGCAACTGGCTTCTCATCATTAGAGCTGAACAATGCTATGAAAATACAGCATCAATGAAGGAAAGTTGACTCACAGCTGTGACGACATTTTGAACAGAGGGCTTCTTGAAACCCTGTAATTCTCCTTTGCTCAGTTTAGGCCCAACCCTCAAGGGCAAGGAAGCATGATGTCACTGAATCCACATGAGATAAACAATCAATATGCAAGAAAGACCCAGTGAGTTAGAGGGGAAGGTACAGCCATCTTTAAAACATTTGATAATAGAACAAAAAATGGCAGCTTCATCCTGATGACTCACGTATCAGTTAACGACAACACAGACAGGAATTGGGAGAGAACTTTTATAAACAAATGAAGACCTGTGCAAGGTCTTTCTCAAAGCCTATATATAGCTTTGCTAGTAATTATTTTCTTGACATCATTTTCTCATGCAGATTCAGTTTTACGTAGTCAACCTACCAGCGAATGTTTTAAAAGTAGGAAGATGAGCAGACTTTTTGCACTAGTGAACTCCCCATGATTTCTTGAAGATCCCAATCTAATTCTAGGCTGAATAAGCTCTAATTCAGCTCCATATAACTTCACTTGATAGAACTCGCCTAGGTAACAAACCGTAGTGACTCTCTTCAGTGAAGGAAGTCAATGTAACATACTATGTAGGAAGTTAGAATAGTCCTTGCCATAAACATCCACAGATCCATAAAATATACATGCAATGCATCTAAGCCTTCATTTTGCTTCTGATAGATGAGTAAAACAAACTGATGAAAACTGTTTGATGTCTACAAAATCAACAGCCAAGGTAACTCCCAAAAAGGACCTCATTTTGTTACATTAGCCCCCAACTGAAGTCCCAAATATATGACACAAACACAACTACCATAACAACGGTGGTACTCGAACGTATATAGGAACACCACATGTTCAGCAGTCATAAAGCAAAATACTATAGAAAGATCATGCATCAACTACATGAGTTAATGACATATATCTATCATTTTATTAATGAATCAAAGCTTCAATCAGTGTCTCTTGGCTATAAAAATTTAAGAGATCCCTAGTTAGAAAAGATGTTCCTTTGCTTGGAAGTTAGTAGTTTGCCAAAAACATTTATACTAGCCAATGGGCTGGAGGATGCTTTGATGTATTTTAGCTATCATTAGCCAGGTTTGCTATTAATTATATGTTGCTTTACCTTTCAACGCATAATTTCTTTATATTAAACATAAAAATAGACTTTATGTTGTGATTATACAAGAGACAGACTGGTTTATAGTAATTTTTCAGACCTGAAAGATGATAAAGGTGTTTGAGCTAGGTTAGAAACTGAAAGTAATCAAAGCGAACTAAGTAGGCTACAATAAAGTCTTTATAAATATGAAAACCAAAGACATTTGGCAAAACAAAGAATGATAAAAAATGTTGGCATCACATCTTCCACTTGCTAGTTTGGGATACAGTTATTTTCATATGAACACAGAAAACCCAGAGATTTTGGTGAAGGTTTTGGTGATATGTCATTGGTCATATACCCAATAACATTTGGGTATATAGGGATATAGGGATAATTCAATACCACATTCTTGCCATCAACACGTGTCACCAACAGACCTGTAGACTAGTTTCACATATACATGAATACAAGCACAGTTTATTTTTATTTCAGTCAAGTTGGAAGGCAATCTTTGCATTTCTGGACCATTGTCAGCATAGTCTTCAGGTAAACAAAGTTTGGGTTACTAGTATTTTATTGATGATGTCATGGTTTAAACAAAAGTATTCTGTGAATAGTCAAAGAAATCGTCGAGATTTTCAATGTTTTTGGAGCTGAAGTCTAATTTCAACCATACTGTCTTAAGAGTGCATAAGATAGATAGCATGGAAGTACGTTACTCCACTGGTGTTGCCCATGCGTTGTGCCACAGGACAGCAAGAGCCTTGGCCGTGTCCTACCACTCTCTTGGACAGGTGAATGAAAATCTTATCACTCTTTTGATCCATAGACATATTCTAATTTTCATTCTTTGTTTATTCATGGCTGGTTTATTCTTATTTCTTTTGTACGTCTGGTATTATACTTTTCATCTATTTATATCTATTTTCAACTTTTCCTTTATTAGGTAAAACAAAACAAAGCCATTTTAGTATTATCATCCTTTAAGTTACTCCTTCTACACCATGTCCAGTTTCAGTTTAATTTTTGTACAGAAGGATATTCAAAACTGTGAAATCAGGACACTTTAGCATTACCATTTCATTATTTGCATGGAAAGCAGCTGTTTGTTAATGGAGGCCATTTCTAATATATAGATATAATCTACAAAACACATACCTGAAATACATTAAAAAAGCATCCTTTTACCTTAAAAAAAAAGTAGAAAAAATCCGTTATATTTGTTTCCCGCTCTCTTGCCAAGTTCTACAGGTTTTGTTTTGACAAAGTTACTATGGACTTCAGTGGGAAATTCATTTGGGCATGATTTTAGATCCCCAAGCAGAAAACTGAAAATATTCATGGGTTGACAAGATATACTGGATAATGGAGTTAACTAAGTGAGCAAACGTCTATGTTCATACAGTGTTAAACTAACCAATAGAGCTTAGAAGAATGACTGCTTTTTCTTCATTTCATTAGCTGCTCTATTTAAGAACCTGTTCATGCCAGTTTAATTTTTCTTTCTGGTTCATATTAAAATGTAATAAAAACCACCATGCTCTTTCTTTGATAGAAAGAGGTTTCAGCACTGATTTTCACATATAAGTTTTCCTGTTCAGAACAGCAGTAGAAATTAAACCAGTCCTTATTCTAGGTTTTGGACGTGTAACTTACCTGGAAATTTGCATGTTTTCAGGACATGTGATTATGACTGTCCAATTATCATCTGATGAAATCCGTACACAACCCAGTGTACACAGGCAGCCCTGAATTACAAAATTTGGCAATATGGGATTGCTAATAACCTTTCACTTATTCTCAGAGAGTAATCAGATAATTCTCTCTAAAAGATCTTCCTTTCTGTCTGAGGTCTGGTTTAAAACTGTCAGCTACATCTATGTGTTATGATCTCCCATTCACTTTGAACTAGGGAATGACAACCAACTGGATAACATACTCGCTCCTACAAATGCTGCGATGATGAGAAAATATATTGAACATATTCAGATTGATTGCTACCTAATTAAATAGATAGAGTTACACATCCTGGGACCGACCCACTGTGTTATCATATAGTCAAATGTATTTGTTGTTTTGCACTTTGACATCAGCTAGAAGAAGAAACTATAGAAGAGTGAACAGTCATTATGAGTCAGAAGGCAGGGAGAGACTAGAAAATGTAAAAAGTGAAAGCTTTTACTCTTTGAGCTAAACAAACAGTACTTACCAGCTCAAAAGCTGTATAATCTCCACGTAGGAGAGACAAGGAAATGTACACTGTGAGTCATGAGCTCTATAGAAGCATTAACCTTGTGCAGCGTTGTGGTGGTATAGTCCTGCTCCAAATGTTGAGACTCATGAGGGAGGAAGAACTTTTAAATGGGAAAATCCACCCCAGAAGTCACATATATATAAATATATAAATATATAAATATATAAATCCACTCATATACATATATATATAAGGATGGATTTCATTTTTTGCTTGTTTGTTTTGATGTAGTTGGTGTTGGCCACCAATGGTTCTGGCAGCTACCTGTGTCTATATGTTGAGTCCTGGCTCCCCGCTCAGTTGGTGTGCTCTGCCTCATAGCCACACTACTAAGTGCTGGAACTATAGCGTATAGTATAATCCCCATCTGGTCTTGAAATACAATTGGTAATTTTATAGGCTTTTTAAGTTTTAAGTGCCTGAAATAATAGCAAAGCTCTGCTGTAACCATTCATGTGGTAATTTTGATGCTAAGGATGCATGTTGCGGGACACAAGGACAGAAAGATGTTAGAGTGCTACATCGTTGGACTCAGAGGACCCAGACTAAGCACGGTTTGAATATTTCACCTGGAGCAGATCCTGGAGTGAACTGGTTGCTTCTCTGGAAAGGAGACATTTGGCTGCCAGAGAACAGACCAAGAGGAAAGCAGCACACACACGGACCTTCCGGGAGCAAAATGGGGAGTGAATCAAGCTAATAAGGTATCTGCCACTAAAGCTGGCTATGTGGTCTCACCTTCATCTCACCAAGGGAAGGGAAGATCGTTAATTTCTTTAGATCAAAGGCTGAGTATTAGATCAAAGTATTTTTTAGAGGCAAACTATGTATGGCACAGATAGTGAAGATACTTATCATTATATGGCCTACTCTCAACATTGCTTGGATTCTTTCCTTTCTTTGTTTTATGCGATAGGATTTGTAATAATGGTCCCATTTTTTTCTCTTTGCTAGAAGGAAGTGCTATCTAACATAGCCTTAAAGAATGATCATAAAAAAAAGGACTACATGATCTTATCTACTACTTTTCTCCCTTTGACTTTTAACACCTACAAACAGTAAAAGAGCAATAAAAAACATTTGAGAAAGTGTTTATAGCCAATTTAAATGTCTGTATTCTGTTTTGGGTTCAATGGTATGGAACTTGTAGAATTAAACAATTGAGGGCTTGTGGAATATCCTGTTAATTAGCCAACATTAATAGATTTCCTCTGATTTTACAGTGAAAAGGCACAACTAAGTAAAAAAAAAAAAAAAAAAAAAGAAAAAAAAAAGTAGAGGTGGAAAGACTTTCAGAGCTACCACTACATGTTTCCAGTAAGATGCTATCTTAAAACTCTGAAAAATTAAACAAAAGGAGGACAATAGTACCTTGGAGATAAAATATGTTCTAGATCAATAAGTTTAAATTAAAATCACAAAGCAAGATATACTTGCTCCTTCTTTAAAGAATTTGCTCAAAATGAAATTGATGAATTGCATATTTTTGATCATAAGTCCCACGGCAGTGGTTATCAATGCATCCACTGGGAAAAGAGGGAGTTGCACCCATTTGCGCTATGCCAATGCCCAGCGTGTCCAAGATACATCTAGGGTGCAGGACTCAAGTGACCTTAATGACCTAAACAAACAGGCAGTATGTTAGATGCATTCTAAGTGTGGCAAATTAACTGTGCATAACCAGACTGACTCTGCAACACAGGCACAGCGACTAGATGTGTCTGGTAAATATCACACTTCCAGTGCCTGTGCTGTTAAATTCAACATATTCAGGATAAGTCTAGCTCACTGCACATGCATGTTTGAATCAGTCTGCACATGTGCAATAGCTACTAGTCTAATCTGCCAAATATCAAGAAATTCTCAGTAGACAAAAGACCTACGTCTTCTGTTTATGCTCAAAGTTTCCAGGGAAACCAGACACAAAATAATCTCCTGAAGAAGACACGACTCAGTAATGCTACTGGAGGACAAACTGTAGCTGCAGATTTTAAATGGGATGTCCTCACACTGTGGTGGGGACCGATGGCTACAGTTCTGTTCACCTTTCTTATGGCTTAGACTATATGGACAATTTTCCACCATTTTAAGAAATAACTAATTACTTCAAAAAACAAGTCTTCTTAAATCAACAGACTAAATTGCTTCAGTCACTCTTTAGAAAGGGAATTGAGCTGTCAAGTCACTTGCTCAACCCTCTCACCTGCCTTGCTACTGGATGAAAAGGGACATTCTTCATGAAATTGAAGAAATCCTTATACAATGGGTCCCAAGCAATAAAGATCTGATCTGGATCACTATGAAATGGCTTCAAAAGCTTTCACTGATGTGGTTACCTTTGTGTGCACCACTAGATGATTACTGAACCCCAGTGGTTCTGGCATCCTAAATAAATAAACAAACACTAAACTCGCTAAATAAAATATTGGCATATTAGAAAGGCTACAGAAGAGGGCTACGGAAATGAGCCAACATCTGAGACAGCTGCATTACAGTGAGCAGCTGAAGAAATATCTCTGATAGTAGAAGGATCTTTTGTTTACTAAACAAAAATGTAACAGGATCCAATGACTGGAAGCTTTAGCTGGACAAATTCAAACTAGCAATTAGGTTGGGTAATTAACCATTGGAATAATTTATCTAGGGATCTGGTTTATTCCTTATCATTGGCAGTCTTTAAAGCCAGATTGGCTGTTTTTCTAAAAGATATGCCTAGCTCAACCAGCAACTTTTGGGCTTGATGCAGGGGTTTTATACAGTAGGTTAAATTAGAAGTGCAACATAATCTGGATTTAATTTCTGTGAATATATCTAACACTGCTACTCAGGCAAAAAACTGTGGCAGAAGAGTAGTAGCATCTTAAACCACTAGAAGTACTTGCTCTGAGAACAAGGGTTGGAGACCTTTAGGATATTTTGGGATTTTTTTTTCCCTCTAAGGCTTTTTTTTTTGCAATATTTTTAAAGCTTGGTTCTGTTCCAAAAGCCAACATTGTTTCTGGTTTGTTCCCTCAACTCCCCAAAACCCCATGTGTGCAGGAACTCCATCTATAAAGCCAGACCTTTCTATTATGTCATTTGTATAAATTAAAGAAAGATGTGGACTAACTGGAAAGAGTCCAGGTATGGTCAGTGAGAGTGATCACAGATCTGGAAAACATGGCCTTGTTCAGTCAAGAAAAGAGACATCAACCTTTCAAGTACATAAAAGGCTGTTGAAAAGAGCCTATTTTTCATGGCCAGGGTAGATAAAATAAGAATCACAGGAAGCAGGATTCACTTTTGTTGTAAGGGAAAGCTTCCTCCAAGTATTTTAGCTGATTGCCTGGGGAAGTCTTGGAGTCTCCATTTTGGAGATCCTTAAGTGTTTTATCTAACAGATTAGGCTAATTTGCTTTGGGATTAAATTCCTTTCCAGTGTGATTTTCTAGGATTGTATGAAATCAGGTGTAACTGCATAGTGCATCTGCGATGCCCCTGGAGACCTATAAATAAAAGCCTTCTATGGTAAGCACATAGTATTACTGCAGTGATGTGAGTGGAGAGTCATTGTACATAAATTAGTTCTGCACCATTGAAAATCAGTAACATTCAGATTTTAAAAAATCTAATTACAAGTCAATTCTGCTGTCTTCCATTAATACTGTATACTCTTTCTAGGGGAGGTGAAAGTCATACAGTTTATTTTCTTCATCAATAAAGATACAGGTAGATTACTCTAACAGAACAATCATTATGATAGTTGTAAAGTTGATTATTATTTTGACAGACTTGCAGAACAGTTTAAATTGGGAGGCATCTCTGGTGATCATCTAGTCCAGCTCTGCTGCACAGAGCTGGGTGGGTGAGAGCAGAGTGCTCAAGGCTCTGTCCAGTCAGGTTTTGAATAACTATGAGGTGATTGAAAATATCCTCCACATACTCTCTATTCCTGTTCCAGGATTTGACCACCTTCACAGTAAAAAAGTCTCATGTTTAAATAGGATTTCTTATATTTCCATTTGTGCCCATTGACTCTTGTCACCACTGAGAAAGGTCTGGCTCCATCTTCTTTAATCCCTTCGTCAGGTATTTCCACACATTGGTAAGATTCGTACCATTTATATGAGAAAAGTAATCATCTCATCACCTTGAAGACACACAGGGAGAGCGCTGCAGGCTAACAGTCATCATTTAGGTAAAGTGTAGGGACTGTGAGGTGGGATCAGACCTTAAATCCAGCTTCTGTGATATCACTTCACTAATACCATTGGTATCAGATTCTCCAGTGTAGGAGGCAGGGAAAATGTAATTTTTTTGAATAAGCTGTGCAGGCAGGAGGGGTCTTCTCTCCCTTTCCAATGTACTCGATGGCAAGCAAGAGCTTTATGCCATAGGGATGTGAGAAGGCTGCCTGGTTTTGTGAAGTGTCTTGTCATAAGTGCAAGGGCTAATGGGAGAGAGCTTAGACCCCCAACTGTTCCACCTTTCTTATTCCTCCAGATATATCCCTGAAGGCTTTAACAGTATGTGCTGCTAGAACAAACATCTGCATATGAAGTTATGCATACGCATATTTTTGCTTGTGATTAAAAGCATCTCAGCCTTTGCAAAATAACTAAATTCATTGTTTCACTCATTCTTGTGACAGGAAGTTCCACAAACTCATTTCTCCATATGTCAGGAGTATTTTGAATGTTAATATAATTGTGCTGAAATAACAGCTCTTGGGTTTGGGCATTATTTCCCCTTATTTTTGGTGTTTGATGAAGAAGCTACTTTTTCTTTGCTCATATAAAATTCTTGCTGGATCAAAAAATGACCTGGTTTTCAAACTATATGAGTCTATCTGCCATAGAAATGAGCCTCAGAAATTTGGATTCCATGATGCAGAAACAATACAGCCATACTTCTCCCTGTGTCAGGTCCCAGCGTTTCATGCTGGGATGGATGTTCCCTACCAGTGTTTACTAACAGTCCAATTACTTACTGATAAATGTGCTGTTCTGGTGATAAAAATCACAGCAACTCTCTCTTTTCCCTTCTTTCCAAGCCAATGAATAAAGCACAGTCGTTTTAACTTATTCTCAAAGAGTTTTCTCCTCCTTTTTCATGAAACTTTTTTGGTTTTTTTCTTGATTTTAAGTACATCTATTGAAATTCTTATGCACGGTGCTGTTTGCTGAAACATATGGAGCAGATGCCATTTTTATTTACTATAGATTAAACTTTCCATCCTATTATACTGAAGAGCTATATGTAATTTGTTATTTACGCTTGGAAACCCCTCTGTGAAGTTTACTAACCAATATTCTCGTTTTATAGCTAGGAAAACATAACCTTGGGAAGCCCGAGTGGCTTTCTCAAGGTTAGGCTGAGAGGCAGTGGCCCCGCAGCCCTGTGAGTAGCTCTCCTTCATCTGCTTGAGGTTGGAGAGCTGAGCACTGTCCCGTGGGACCCAGCAGAGCCTGGCTCCCTGCTCATTGTGTGTACGATATGCCACTCGTTACAATTATGTCAATAAATTTTCCAGGCTTTCAAGTTACTTTGTTTTACTGGCTTTATTCACATTTGTCTCATAATCACAATAACAGGACAGGTGTGCTGCTTTTCTCGGCAGTGATCCTGGTCCCCCGATGGAGCCAACTCCCTGGCCTTTGACCTCCGAGTTTATCCACTCAGGAAACCGGTTTACTGCCTTGCAAAACAGCACACCCCTACGATTAGCACTTAATTACAGTGAAGCCAGTAGCAGCTCTGCTAAAGTTAAGCTGACTTTTTGTATATGGATCATATTTTTGTATGAGTTTAACTTTTTGGCAATATCAGGGTGCCTCATGCTGAGAGCCTATGGATAAATGCATTTTATTACCTGTTATATTCATCTGTGTACGTTAGCTACAGAAAAATCCGGACAGCAATTCAGTCAGTTTTACTTACCTTGTTCTTTCTCCTTCCAACATTTCAAAAAATATACAAGACATCCCAATTCAAAATTCTATTTAGGCACTACTCTGACAGGACTGCGAGTGCTTTAAACTGTGAGGCAGACAGTTATCATTACTTTACAAACCTAATGCAAACTCAGTGGAATATTACCATATGGGCCCTTAAAAGAATGAAATCTATGTCAGTCAGAATCAGATACCTGTGCTCAGTCCAGGATCTTAGTCAAGATATAAACATCACCCAGTGAAAAAAAAAGAAATAATCAGCTAGAAATTCTGAAAGTAGGAATCTTAGTAACCCTTTTAAATGTTTTTGGAAATATCTAATACAACCCATATAGAAAAGTTAAAAAGCTACTAATGAGCGCTGCAAATCCATTTTCCCAAAGTGTCAACTCTAATTTCTGTTCTTTTGAAAGAACTTTGCAACATTATGAATTAACATCTGACAAAAATATCTCAGGGGTAGCAATAAAATAATGATACCGTAGCCTCCAGTTTATATTACATTACCAAAAATAATGAAAAAAAATATTGTTGCCCCAGAGAGACTTGGAAGACATTCAGATACAGTAGAGCTGGGTGTGACATGAGAAGATAGATAGATTAGACAGATAGTACTGAACCAGTTAAGAAACTTTTGGGTATTCAGCTATCCAGTGTAATATCCACTCTGCTGATTGAAGGCTCTACAACTCATAATGAGTTCATATCATAAGACTCATTCCATAGCGTGATAACTTCTTAAAAGTTATTCCATTCTGTGGTAATTTTTAAGGATAGATACTCAGTTGTTTTAAGTGTTTCTGAAGTGAACAGATAACATATCTGCATGTTTAGCAGATGCATATCTTTCCCCAGAATGAAAGAATCTTGAATACAGAGTTACATCCCTCATAATCACTGTTCTTCTGTGGAATAGCAACAGTATTTTTTAATCATTGTTCCAGATTTCAGATACAACCCATTCTGCCATCACTACAAGGTGAGTCAAGCTGTCTAATGGTTCTGTTATTTTTGTACTACCCAGGCATGTACTGAGAGTCTAGTAGCTCAGTATCAATTCATCTCTTGGCTAAGACATCAAACTAAGATTCTGACCACTTATTGTAATTAAAAATCCCCATAAGCTTTTCACAAAGCATAGGTGCTCACCACAGTGTCCTGACAAAATTCCAGCTTTGCATAATTATATTCTTCTCGTATATAATATAATTATATGAAATAATTATATTCTGCCTGAAATCCCCATGAAGTTTCATCTGGATGTAGAATCCCTCTCATTTCCAATCTCAAGCTGTTGTGCAATGCTGCTGTCTGCTCAGAAATGTGAATCACAGACAGTTGGTGGGGTTTTCTGTTTGTTTGTATCTTATTTCAATATACCAATTTTTGAAATTTTTAAAGCATTGCAAAATGGTTTAGTCAGAGATCTTCAGAAGTTCATTTGTTGTTTGCTGAAGAAAAACAGAGCAAGCCGTTTTGAGAGAACTGCAAAATAGCTTTGAAATGTGTAGCTTTTTTATTCTTTTCACCAACTTTAATTTTCCTCAGATGAGTAGAGTAACTTTATATTTGTAGTTTGCATATTAGCATGCATGGATTTTGAGGACAGTGTAGGACTGATCCTGCAGGATGTTTATAGCTGTTATAGCAATCTACAATTTTACTTTCTCTGCCAATTCAGGGCGCAGCAGACAATGAGGTAAACTAATTTCATTTTACCTTTCTCCACACTGTAGTTCTATTAGGCATGGTTTTATATCATTAATGCAAATCCATGAAGGTCCACTTAAAATGGCAAGTGAACTCAAGTGAAATATTGCCATGTCGTTTCTGGAAATGACAATACAATTTCGAGAAGAAACAGAGCAATATATGTGAGCCACATTGAACTGAAGTGAGAAGATCTTTATGGGGCTTTACCGTGCTGCTGCTATGATATCACAAGCAAAACAGAAGCAGAGCAAGTAGGGAGGGGAGGTGAGGAGGAATATAAAGCTAAAAGCAAACCAAAACGGATCAATGCAAAACCAAGCAGATGAGATCACAAGAGAAAAATACAAGCAAGTGCTACTGGAAGTTATACTAGCATTAAAACTAAAACCTGGGTAAAATATCATCAAATCCTGTGAGAGAGCTTTTGTATACATATGCACATGATTGAATACAGTAGTTATCACCATCCTCTCTACTCTTATAGTCCTGTCTACTCTCAGGCATATCCATTACTTCTGCAAGACATGGTCTCCAACATGAGTTCTTTGCAAAATATTTGTGAAGACCAAACTTAAATGAGGAAAACCAACTGAATAGATACACTGATTAATACAGTCCTGAGAGGGAAATTTGTAGGCAGTGGTGCAGAGCACAAATGAACCAAGAGAAGTAATCCAGAGGTAAGGTGGATACGATGCTGTGACTCACAGGTACACCTGTTCCACCCTGAGGTCTGCAGCAGCCACCAGAACATTGGCATGACAGAGAGAAAATGAGAAATACAAACTCCAGCATTCATTGCATGTGATGTACATGGCCAAGTCACTGTGTTCACTGGGGAACACCATACAGAAGCTGAAGCCCATAGCCCCAACTTCACAGACCTGGATAATTGTAGAAAAAAATGATGAGGCTCATGGCCTTTGCAATAGCATTATTCATATGTGTAAAATGGACTTAGCTGGAAAGGAATCAGGCTTCATCTATCCAGACATTTGCTTAAGTAGCTGTGGTCCTAAGTACCAAAACTTTCAGACTCTCATAAATGTTCATTTGTCATGAAAAGTTCATGACGTTCATGAAGTAAGGAAGAGCTATTTATTGTATTTATCATGAGTCGCCAATGCACAGGATTTAAAGAAGTATTTACATACATATAAAAAAAAGAAAAAAGAAAATACATTTATTAACATTTTCAAAAACACACCACTGCATAACTCTCACTGCTTTCAGTTTGTAATTCCCAGACTATTGCACTCAGTACTCAAATTAGTACAGAAAAAATTTGGTCACTATTAGAGTTTACAACAGCAACTTTGAAATCTCCACAGTAGCTATAGTAATGAACATCAAACCCTTTTGCTTCTCACGCCCTGCTCACTGCTGAAGAAGTAAAAGCTATTGAGTTGAAAGGACAGGGTGAAGGACATGGGCCAGATGATGTGAACTGCAACGGAGCAGGTCCACTGAACAAAGTGTGCTTGGGTGTAAATTTGTCAATCTGTTAACTGCAATGTGTCACTTTTTCAAAGAGACTATGCCATAGCTGAAGTGGTTTTTTGCATCTTGGACTATTCTGGTTTTAATTCTTGATTTCCTCTTCATATCCCTGTGACATACTTGAGCATGCCAGTTACCCCAAACTGGATTTGATATTGTCAAGCAAAGTGCCTCAGTGGCTATCAAACATGGCTTCAAATCCCCATCCCAAACTGAAGCACTTAGGTGCTCTATCAAATGAGAGTAGGAGATCAGCAGCCAGAAGGTTGTGGTCTGTGTGCTGTAACCACATGGATAAATGTATTAACTCCCGGGAGTGGTGTCCAGTTCCTGGGCCATGTTGCACATGTGGTCACATCCACTCCATTCTGGAGACATCTAGTCATGTCGTTCAGCTCTGAGACTCCTTTAGGTCGTACGCAACATCCCTTTGGCTGTAATACATAACAGGGTTAGTATGATTGATTTTGAGTCAGACTATTAGAAGAGAAGTGAGGGCTATGTATCAAAGTAGTTCTTTAATGGCACATGACCGGGCATACATGGGGCATGAAAGCTCATGAGGTTAGAAAGCTTACTGTGGCAAGCTAGACCAGAAGGCACCAAGACATGTGTGGTCATGTCCATAGCTATTAACAGGAGGGGTCCCTGGAGTGAACTGTTCCCAGAACCACATTTAGGCTCTGTTTCAGAGGGGACGACCTCATTCCAACAGAAAGCACAAGCGTGGACAAACATTTCTGTAATATAGATAGCCCAGATGAAAGACCCATGAATACAAATGGGAGATAAATAAATTATTTTACCATCCAGACATATTTTTCTCTCACGTTCCAGACTCTTGTATAAATTTTGGTGAGTTAGGAAAATATAAACATATATGAACTATCAGCTAGATAAGCTTTCCTGCATTTTATGCTGAGTCCTACTCATATTCAGTCATTCAGTCTCTTTTTGCCTCTCACTACCCCTTTTAATGGCTGTTTCTTTTTATTCATTTGAGCATACTCTACAGTAAGAGCTTGGATTATCTTCTGTTTAAAAAAATTTGTGTCTTCGAGCAATTAGGACATGGTAGTTACCACCTCACAGTCCATGAAGCCCTGGGAGAGGGAAGAGGGTTTGTGGACTATTTTTAACAGATCTTACACATATACTTTAGAAAAACTAGCAACACAATACCGAAGGACTCAAATTTCTTATGTAGGGATCTGCACTTTCACTGGAAATTTCTAGGGGACTGAAGTTCAAGATGTGTTGAAAACTAGTGGGAGATGGGAAATGAGAATCCCCTCGTACAAAAGTGATCTGAATTCTTCTTTTTTAAATCCCACTTGAATGTTCAAACAAAAAAAATATCTGTTGCTCTCTGGTTAGAATCACATACAAGCGTATGAAATAGGCTGTTTTGCTCTGCACTACCTATATTTAGTTGTTGGGTTCTTCCCCGCTGCTCCTCTTTTATTTTCTTACTGCATGTCTGATACACTGCCTTATAGAGATATTGATACCACTTTGCTACTGATACATCTTCTTTATTTAATTCACGTAGCTCCACTCATGACTTTCACCAGGGATATTAGATATTTTTTTCCAAAATTTTACCAGCTTTCTCTCTCATGTACTGATACTGATACTGATTCTATGTCATTTTTAATAGCCCAACTTAATGCTTAGACATCATCTGTCAATTACATGTCAAATATGCAGCAGCCCTACTAAAACATAACATTTTGGTGCTGTATAAATGACATTTCCAAAGGAATATAAAGGGAGATAAGTATATCTTGCTTAATGCATCTTCATCAATCTTACACAAATGCTGTGATGAACAAATTTCAGAATAAGATCATGCTTACTGTTCTTTAAACAGCATTAAAAATCATAAAACTGCTTTTTCTGTTTAGTTTTCTGCATTGAATGTCAGAAAGATTTAATGCATCTAATTAAAATAATTACAGAGAAAGCTTCTGTAACATTTACTAAAAGAAACCAAAATTTAAGTTAATCAGCTTTAAAATACAAATAAACAGTTCCATCATTGAATTATTCATTTTTTTAATCAGATTCTCTGAATTCTGAAGATTCCTATGAACATCCATTTTTAATATTTTTTCCTAAAGGTCTTGATATTGTAATTCAAAAATAAATAACAAAAGGAATATTGTTTATTTATATATAAATCCGTTCCAATTTTCTGAGGGAAAAAGTGTTCAAGTTGTTTTGTTGTCAAATACTAAACTTTTCATAGACACAACATTAAGGCTATATTTTAAAACACAAAGCTAGCGTTGATGTTAAAAGAAGAAAGTTTTTTTTAAAAAAAAGTCAATGCAGTAGCTTATATTCTCACAAACAGCAATAGTATTCTCATGTAAAACAATTGATAGTTATTAACTTTTTTCTTCTTCCAACTATGGAGTCAAAGAGCAGACATCTAGCAAATGCAGGCTGGCTACCTAAAAAAATCTCTTCATCTAGATGCACCTGTAAAAAAAACTAAATCCCTTTTAGAGGGGAATGGCCTATTTGCAATCCTGGAAGTATGGAAATGAAAGGTTTATTTTAGGGATGTACGCAGTTACAGCACATTATAACTGGCTATTACCTGTCAGGAAAAGCAAATCTTGAACTTTTGAATGTAAGTATTCACGTAGGACAGCTTTTATTTATTCACCCAGTCAAGAAGTAGAAGGATAATATATGGCCTCGGTATCTAGAAAAACTGAGCAACAGCACCAAGCTCCTAGTACTCGTGACAAACTGTACACAAATAGTCCACAAACAAAGCTTTGCTCATTAAGTTATTCATAGAAGTTATTAAGTAAATACTTTTGAATAATGAATAAATTCAAGAAAATAAAAAAGCAGCTCATGGACAACTAACAAATGGAAAAATCTAAGTTTGGTCAAATAAATTATTCACCGCGAATTGTCTGATCAGGTCTAGTGCTAAGATATAAGAAGTATTTCTCAGAGCATATGTGACTGACAACAAAAAAGCCTAAAGCAGATGGAAATATATCTGTATCTATGCAGAATTTATAAAGTTTCAGCATAAGAAGAAAGGTCCCTCATTACCTTAGTACCAACTTTCACAACTAATAGTAGAAGAAATAGACGCTATAGAAGCACACAAAGTCAATAAAATTCAGATAAAATGTTTTGGGATCTTGTCATTCATAAATTCCTGTTCTCAAAAGGCCAATTGTTTAAGTAAGTGAATTTTATTTGATGAGACAAAACCAAATTTGAGTAAAACCAATTTGATCTAGTCCAGCATGACACATCACAATATCCAATATAAATACTCTTTGGGATGTGTAACTAGTAAGTGATGGATGGTTTAAAGAGGACTACCAATGACATAAAGTTTCCAGATTAACCTCCCTTCTCAGTTCTAGATGTGATCTACCTCTCACTTAATATGGATCCATATTGGTGGAAGAAAGAATGTAGAACATGCACTGTAGCTGTGCTAAATGGAGCTTAAAGAAATCTAAGCACTTACACCCAAAATTGTGATGCTGAAACCTCCTGTTACAAATCACAGGAAGCAACTAAGATCCCCAATTGCTTTACTTTTTGTGTTTCTCAAGCAGCGGTACCCCATGTGCAGCCCAAATTCCTTGCCTTAAGAGAACTGAATAGCTCAGTACTTAACTTCTGTTTAAGTCAAACCAAGATCCAAAAATCAGGCATTCCTCAATTGCCCCCACCCTGCTCTGGTTCCCTAGGGCTTTGATCTGGAAGATGTTATCAAAGCATACCTAATACATACCAGCTGTATTAGGCTTTATAATTGCTGCTGTTATTCTTTATATAATATTCTTTGCTAGAAAAGTAGGAGACCTAAGGGAGAAGTATTCTTGCTCTCTACTGATATTTTTAATTAGGTGACCTGGATTAAGCTAAAGGACAGTTCAACATCCATATCTCCCTTCTTCCTGTAGATGAGAGACTGATTTACTCAGGATAATGGGAAGTAAGATACCTTTCCTAGAAATGCCTACATGACCATGTGCAGACAACAATTTAGGAGTCAGTGGATGGAAAGGGAGAGCTGACAATTGTGCCTCATGCTACAGACTAGTGATGGAAGTTGTCCCCTACAGGGAAGAAAGTCTGGTTCTCATGTGAGTGACCAGTGTCCTCCCTGGATTTTATCCTGTGACTCTCTCTTTTTTCTCTTTTTTAATTTTAAAAAAGCTATGCTCGCTTTTCTTCACACCTCCTCACCCCATCAGGAGTATTGAATTTGCAATTAATTTACTTTTTAACATTATAACACAATTTAAATTTGTTTGAGAAGAATTCTTGTTGAATGAAATCCCGCTCCCCCAACTCTTTTGGGGGAAATAGAGTGGATGGAGGCCTCCTGCATCAGACACAGATCCCATTCTGCCAGATGGATCCACATGGAGGACAGATCCCAGACTGCCCAATGGAACAGCAGGTTGGGTTATTCAGGGGATGCAATGTTTCCTACATCCCTCAGCTGTCCTTCTTTTCTTCTGCCAATCACTTTATGGGCTGAATGCTGAAGTACTTTCTGGGGAGGTGGGGGATTTGAGTCTTCATAACTTCAGGCTGAGGAAGAACTAATGTGGTTGTTTTCCAGTGCCTGGGCACTTCTGCTGACAACTTGTGGCATCAATGAGGGTAGCACCAGCAGCATTTCACCAGGGCAGAGAAGGGCACTTTGCCAGTGGCCCACAGCTGATGGACAGCAGCTCCTCTGACATGAGTGAATGCCATATCTGAGGGCCTGATTCCTTGTCTTCGCTGTTCCTCAAGTGGCTATCACCAAACAGCTCAGCCTGCTGGCTTCAAGTTTCCCTACTGATTGTTATGGATCCCACACTGAAGGGCTTAACCTTAACCTAGAGGTTAGTATCCAGCATAAGGAAAATGATTCTTCTTACCTACAATAAGGTACCAGCTTATAAAAAAATAAAATAAAATACATGGCAAGTCTTGTTTTTCCCTCTACAAAATCACAAGCTTTTTGACTTGAAAACAAATGGTAAACATTACGTCTCTAGGCATGCCTCACTTCAGAGATGCTCTTGGCTGGAAGTCAGGGTCAGGATTTACCTGCAGGTAGAATATTTACATACTCTCAGCTCTACCCAGTAATATACCAGTCAATTTAACCTCTCGTGCCTTGAAAAAAGAGTTATTGTGCAACATTAAGAATTCAAATACAGAACTGTGCATGACATCTTCTTGCCTGAATATGTTGTGAGCCATGTGTGCTTGCAGCCTCGAAAATTTGGGTGGATAATTAGTACTGGAGTCTTACGATAAGATGGGCCTTATGGTAAGAAGGCCCATTTTTTCCTCTATAATCTTTAAGTTTAAAGAAAATTTTTTTTTTTTTTTCTTGAATATTGACATTTGCTTTGTTTTTGAAGAAAAACTCACCACTCAGGGAATTTTTAAGTTTAGTCTCTGATATTTCTCTCTCTATTTTCACTTTTTCTTAAAAGCAGAAAAAAAAGTAGAAATAGCCCAGGCTTTTGCTTGCAAGTCCAGCTGTGGATCATGAACATGTCACTACAGACACATCTATGGACTTGGGAAAGTAAATATATGTAATCAGAGACTTTTTTTTCCTGAGATCTGCTGAACTTTTACAGATTTTCTGACTTTTCTAACCTCAAATTATCATTTTAACTGGCAGTAAGCAGGCAGGGCAGGTGTACCAACTGTACTTAACAAAAAAACACTTCTCCATTTTCCCCTTTTCCTTCTTTGTTTCACTTTGGGAAAGCAGGAATATGAGTTGGTCAGCTCTGAGTGTCTCATGTGGAAGGTCAGGCAGCAGGAGCAGCAGTTCCTCTTCCCAGGTATTGCTGTGACAAGCTGTTCATCATCACAAATGATGGTGGTCATCTGGTGGGACAGCTTGATTCCTCGTATAGCAGGTCCCCATCTCCTTCAGGGGTTTATTTTGGAGGCCACTTCTGGGAGCACAGATTTATGCTTCCTCTAATCATATGAAGCTTAGACAGTATCCGTTGCTGGGATAGTATCTTGGTTCATTTCTTTTCAACCAAGATCTACTTACTCGAGACACTTCTGGAAGAGGCCAGCTGTATTCTAGGAAGTTTTCCTAGCTACTTACTTATGCTCTCTCTTCGCTTCAGTTTTTCTGACCCCATAAATCTTGTGCTGGTTTCTACACTGAGGAGCGGCAGAGATTGTTCCTACCAAGACTGGAGCACTGAGTGCTCTCTCAAATGGCTGAGTGTTGGATTTGAACTCCCCCCAGGCAGAAGTAAGTATTGTATCAGACCTTCCCATGAAGTCATGGGGGAGTGATCTAACTACCAGACCCTAAGCCATGAAAAAGAAATATTTATCTTCTTTAATTTGATGCAGTGGGAAGAAGTGGAAGGCTGTATTATATGTACTGCTTTCTTGATTTATTGCAGAAACAGAACAGTCAGCTCCAGTATCATTAGTTAGTCTCCACTGGACTATGAAATTGTAGCAATTACATTAATTAATGTTGGATAAAAGGCAACCAGACAAAAGAAGGGAACTGAGAAGGCACTTGGAAACTCACTTTGCTTTCATTCTGGTGCCAATGTGAAACAATCAAACAAAATACCCTTCAGACCCCACTCACAGCCCCACCCGTTTGCTGGTTCTGTTCCTCAGTTGAGCACAAATATGGGCCCAACAAGGAAGTCTAAGATTAGCAGTTTGTTAATGTGAGCAATTCCACCAAAGCCATGAGTGGAGTAAAACAACAATAAGCACTTCTAAACTTAGCAGCCCACAGTGATTAAAATCTGGCGCAACCAGGAGAAGAAACAACACTGACATGAGAACCTGCAGAATACAGCTACTCACAGGAGGACTTCTAGGATCACTCTTGGATTAGAAGAATTTAATCTCCTGCACATCACCTCCCAGTTTTGTAGTCTTTGCTAACACTTCTCCCAATGGCACGTACTGTTCCCTTGTAGTGTAAGCTTCTTTATATGGTTCAGAACAGCTGGTGACCAGTTGATTGCTGCAGATAATTAGCTTTTAATTGTTGCCAGTTATGTTTTCACCTGTTCTACTTACAAATCTTTCCATTGTGTCAAATCCAATTACTGCATTTGGATCCTTTTCTGCAAGAATGGTAGAATGGTAAAAAACCCTTTATCAGAAGGAAATGAACTCTTTGTGCAGCAGCTTTCCAGGAACACTTCAACTTGTGTTAAACTGCTACTAAAGACACACACATATATAAATGAATTGAGATCAACTTAGAGAAAATTCACATACTGCTTAAAAGAAGTTTGCATCAAAACCAAATCTCTGAGCACCTATCCTTAAATACAAATGATGACTTTTCATCACTTTGGTACAATTCTGAGTGTACATATTAGAGAGGTCATTTCTTTTCTTACAATGTTTACCAGCTAAGAATCCAACACTGCAATGAATTCACAACGACTAGAAATGCTATTGCATTTCAGTGACCATGAATACTGTGATTCCTCTCCAGGTAAGTCTGTCAGTGAGGAACTATTAGGGCCTGACTGCAGATCTAAATATGCAATACATATTCAATTAATACAATTATTCCTCTATTGTACAGACTATCAGAACCACAGCAGTGGTGTTAGCCATCTGAAAAGATCACATGTAGACAAGTCGCCTACTCCACACTATAAAAGGACAAACATTGTGCAACAGAACAGTGGTACGAATCAAGTATAGTTATGGACAAAATGAGATTTTAGATGAAAATTCTGTAATGCAGTCAGAGCCTAATGGATACTGAATATGGATGTTAGTAGGTGTCCTAATTTTGAACAATAGCACAAGAAACATTAGTTTTCTAATACTTGAACTCAGCATTGCTAGTTGAAGCAGAATTTGAGACTAAACATTAACAAAGTTAAATTTTCATTAACTATGCTAAGGTAATCAATTCTTAACAACATATTCTAAGTTTTGCTGGGATGCTAAAGTAACATTTTTTTTCCCTTTTTTTCCCCCTTTTTTTTTTACTTCTTGTTTTTTGTAATCACAGGACACAGTATTCAGGTTTTATCATAAGCCAATCTCACAAAAATCAGAGCTGACCCGGGCAGATGTATTGTGTTTGTTTTCTAAAGGAAGAAAATATAACCCTCTTCAGCAGTGAAGACATGCCCTTACACCAGGAACATGGGGATCCTCAAGAGAGGGGAAAACAAATGAAACTTTCAGTTCTTGTTCTTCTGAACAGAGACCTAGGCTGCCAAAACACCTAGAAAACCATTAGCTGTAATAATGATTAGAGAGCAATAAGTGTACAAAAATTTTGAGAACTGATCAGTACAGGTAATTATATCTCATTTCTGTGAATTTTGGGAGCTCTGGAAGGAAGCCTCTAAGAGGTATTTTATCTTACACTTTTGAAAATGCTTTTTCTCAATTACAGTGAATATACAGTGAATATGTAAGTTACTTGTCACTATTCAAAAACCAGAATACCCAAATCTAAATCAGGTAAATCAGATTTAATTTTACCCAGTCATAACACTAAGTGATTTTCCAATAAATGTATTACTGGGAATAGAAGCAGCAAAGCAAATAAAAACTAGGGTGCATCCTCACTGGGTTTGAACAAGAGGCCTGCAATGTAACGTTTTTACTGCTCAAGTAAAAGGACACATCTGGCGTGTGCTGCTGGGACACATGTCTGGAACGCTGCTGAGAATCTGGGAGAAGCAAAGAAACCATCGGAAAGTTACTGCTGATTGCCTCAGTGATTGAGAGGCAACAGCAACTCTCCAGGATTTTTAAGCCTACTTTCTATATTGTCACATCAGTTCAGATTTCTGTTGAGTCCCAGCCCCCACGTGTTGTTTTGCATCTTGGTCAAGTCTTACTGAATCCGAATGGCTTCATGTGAGAGTGTGGGATTAGCTCAAGTACATGTGCCATACGTATTCCTAGAGTGAACGTCTTCAGCACCTGTGTTAAACCAGATATCTTCTATTCCTCCAAAAGGGCAGGGATGTGTCCTCACACCTTACCTATTGCTGATTACCCTCAGCGTCTACCGACAAAATCCGGCTGCTGGAAAGCAGCTGTCTTCTCTCTAAGGCAACTCTCCATGTTGTGCAAAGGCAAAGTCCTGCACACAGGGAGGAGTAATCCCATACAGCATTACAACCTGTGAGGGGCTGTCCAACCAGAAAACATCTTGGCAGGAAAGGACCTGTTGAACAAGAAGTTGAGTGTGAGCCACCATTTATTTCCTTTATGTATGGCTAAAATTCAACAGTACATTGAGCTGTATCATTGCAGTGTAGCCAACAGGTTGAAGCAAGTGGTTATTCCTCTCTTTCTAGGACTTGTGAGACCACAGTTCAAATCTTATGTTCATTTCTGGTCCCCAGCACCAAACTGACAAATTGGACAAAGTCCAGAGGGTCAGCAAAATTGTTAAGGGGACTGAGGATACGGTATATGAGGAACTGTAGACGTGCAACGACATCGTAAATGAGAAGCTGTGTTTGTTTAGCCTAGAGATGAAAAGGTTAAGGCGGCATCTAAATGTTGTTTTTAACTACCTAATGAGTAGTTAGTGAGAGTTAGAGAGAGTTACAGACTGACACTCTTCTTGGAACTACACAGCAAAAGCTTAAAGGGCACCAGTCACAAGTTGCAGTAAAGAAATTAAAAATACTTGTCATTTAAGGGGGGTGAAACATTGAAACGGAGACCCAGAGAGGCTGCAAAATCTCCATCTTTGGAGACACTAAAAAGTCAGCTGGATCGAACCCCGAGCAAACTTCAGTCATTTTGAAGTTGTATCTGGTTTGGCAAGGGTGCATCGCCAGAGGTCTGCATTATTTGTTGAACCTTCTCTGCCTCTTGGACAAAGAAGGGCTGCTAGGGCTCTTCAGGATACCATGCAGTCCAGCTGCATCTGGCAGAAGTTTATGAGGCACATATTTCTGAGATTAAGAACCCTGTGCATGAGGGCATGAATGACCTGGAAGGGCCTTCCTGCTTTTGGCGATGGGTCTCTATGGGGAGAGATAGTCAAGGAAAGAAAAAGCCAAACAGTTCCTTAGCTATTTCTATCCTTGTATTTGGAGCATCTACATAGCAACGTTGGCTCAAAAACTGTCAGGGTTGAGGCAGATAAGGGAGTCAGTGCTGTTACACTGCTGGAGAGCTTTGGGACATCTATGCCACAGAGGGTGGGTTGAGGTGTGTGCACTAGAGAGGTATGTCATAACTGGATGTGGGGATGTCACGCAGAAGAGCTGTTAAGCTTGAGTTCAGTCTTGCAATTGGCATGAATCAGAAACAATCTAAGGCCTATTGTACAAATGCAACTGGTTTAAGTCACTGTGCTCATGAAACAGAAGCCTCAACTGAGCCACTGCTATCAAAGACAGAATAAAAACAGCCAGAGAGTGAGCACTGTGCACAGCACCGTTGTTTATCAGCTAACGCATGGAAGGACATGCTTGTGGAGCTTTACTCCCAGAGCTAATAACCTGGCAACAGCTAAAGCATGGAAGGAGATGCTTGCAAACTTTTATTGATGGAGGTAACAGTCTGCCAACAGCAGGCACCACCTGCATAGCACTGGATTTTGGTACCTACATGTTGCAGGAGCAGCAGATTAGTAGCATTGCCTAATCTTGGATAAAACTTAATCTCAGATAAGCAGCTGTTTATAGACGCTTATCCCTTGGGGTCTGCGCCCAGCAGTCAGCGTGAATAGCTGCTGCCAGCAACAGTCTCCAGACACACACAACTGATGTGCACAGAGGCTTTGTTACTCCTTGGGATCCCCAGTGGTGTCTTGGCATCCCTTTCAGTGAAGCAGGAGTCTTCAGACACATGGTATGCAAAGCTGCTGGGATGAGGTGTGTAATTAAGGGGCAAGATATGTACTTGGAGGCACTGGAACATATAGTTGGAAGGGTGATGTCAAGAGTCTGGTTTTGGAAGGCTGACTTGGAAATAATTGGGAAAAGTAATGGAGTGGGACAATAGTGCAGTAAAATATGAGTTGAAAAGGGAAAGTAAGAAAATATCACGTGTGAGCAGGTGATCCGATGAATGTTATCAGTGACTATTGGAATTTTGCACCTCTGCTTAAGGACCTGAGAAAGATATTAACAGGAATGGAAGAATGGTTGTACTGGTGGCTGGATTGACACGTCCAGATTGTAGAAATATGCTACAGGCCTCTGCCTGCCCAAGGCACTTCTAGAATGAGAGCACAAGGCTACTCTAGTGATTGTTCTGGCTAGCAAGTAACCTGATTACACAAGAACAGGTTTGAACAATTACCAAATCTGCAGCTGAGAAGAAGGGTAGTTTTGTAGATCAGCACTGGACTAGAACATCAAAGATTTGTTTTCAATAAAAGGCTTATATGATTTTGGGCAAATTATCCAGTCCTTTTGCACCTTAGCTTTCTATTTCCAAATAGTAGAAATAATATATAATGGAAGAAAATCGTGTATTTTTCTTTTTTTTTTTTCCTCTTTATTTGGAGCGTAATTTTCTGCAGTACTTCTGTGAGGGCGGGATTCAAGACTTGGATTAAAAATTCTTCAGAGTAGAGGCAGAGGCTGTTCAACAGCAAACAAAATGAGGCTTTGATTTTACTTGGGGCCTCCAGTCATTATCACAATAGCATTGTAAGCCCTAGTCCTGGCTTGCTGGGGGAACCACAGTGATTCTTCTGACTCCATGGAGCAGTGGCACAGACTGTAGCCTCACTTCTGAACTGTAGTGAGAAAAGAGACTTGTATGTTCTATTTTCAGCTCTTCGCTGGTTTTCTGTATGTCTAATTGCAACAGAACACCCTACCACAGAGAACATGAATGAGCTCAAAAGGGTTACTTAAGGGTAGCTCAGAAAAATATCCCAATAAAATTAAAACCCTTTCATAAAATCTTATGTAAAGCCTCAAGGGAAAAGATATAGAGCAAGAAAAATACAGTGGAGCGGGTCTCCTGTCTCCTCAGTTTATAAAAAACAAATTCTTGAGAAGAAACATTTTATTATTGTGAATGGGAGAGTCCTCTGGACTCACTGCTTCAGCAGTGGTTGCGGAGGGGTGCAGTCCTAAATCATACAAACAAGCTCCAAAGAGATGCAATTAATAGCCTCAAACAGCACCATATGAGTCCGACTACACAGGCTACATTTGTACCATGCCAAGCTGAGCAGACATACAAGTTAACTCTCAGTGCATTAGCTCTAGACTCAGTAACAACGTGCTTCAGTCACTATGACATTGTGCTGAGGCTAAATTAGGCTCAGAGCTGTGCACGCCTTAACGGTTCAAGGATGCTGGCTACTCTCTTTGCACTGTATTATACATTGAAGATGTTTCAATAGCTACCTTTCAGGGAGCTGTGCAGTGTTGTGCTATTCCACATGGGCAGGTGGTGCCTGTGAAAATATTAAGAGGGGATGTAAAGCCAAAAGGAGGTGAAGGGTATCTTATACTGATAAGGAGGGAAAGTAAATAGACCTAAGATTTGTCAATAGAGTTGACCTCTAAGAAGAGTCAGGTTGATTTATATAAGGGCAATTTTTAGGTCCAGATTTTTGAAAGATTTGAGTGCACCAGCATTTTGTTTATGCAGTTAGTTTTTTTTTCTGAAAAGCAACCAGCTTGAGACAAACTGGGCGTGTTCAACTGAGACACCTGATACTGCTGATAGACTTGAAAATCTTGGTCCAGTGGAGTTTTTATTGTGCTTTTTTTAAAGGCTGTGAAGAATAACCTATGGATATGTGTGTGTGTGTATATATATAGTGTAAATAAAGTGTTCCTCAAGCATCTTTTCAATGACTGGAGTTTATGACCCACAAATCCTGTATTACAGAACAAGTATCTCAAGATTCTAAAGCTGACTTATCGTTTCCTGCCTCAGCTTTCTCAGACATAAACTGGAGAAAGTAATACTTGCCTCATAAAGTGTGCCATAATCCACTGGCATTGTACATGGTCACACTTGGAGAATTTCTGGTGTCCAGTAATAAAGATCAATACTTCACATCATTGCTAAAAATATTACACAAAATGGTAAAGACAAAATGCATAGTATAAAGTAACACTTCACTCCAGGCCTTAGAGCAGTTACTCTTTCATAATATTCAGTTCAAAATGTATGGGCAGGTGGTCAGATATGCCATTTCTCAGTAGAATCACTGGCTGTTAAAAGGGTTTTTCCTTGAAATTGCCTTTGTGTCATGCATTGACCAGCTTTTATTATAAAGGCTAGGTTCTTCTTTATTCAGTCTTATAATGCTCTTCACACCTATTTCTGAGCAAGTCACACACCTCCAAAACTCCCTGGTGCTGAGCCAGCATGCAAGCCACGTTGTATCTCTCTTAATTGGTGTGATGGTTTCCTGTAACATGCACTTTTGTGTTTGTGGAGAAACAGGATTATTAAGTCATTATGCATGCTTAAAATCAGAACTTTCCAAAGACAGACACGAATCCTAATGTTGTGTGCTTGTTTCCGGAGGCTGATGTGTTAGACCTCAAGTGAGTGGCCGAAGACAGATCCATATATGACAATATGAGATATTTTGGCAGAGGAAGGGCAAAGATTGTGAATCAGCTGGTCAGTCTATACTCTGAGTTGTCCCTTGCATTTCACCATACTGCTCAAGCCATAAGATAAGCTAAAATCAAGTGTATTTTCTCTCCCAGCTCCAGAATTTCAGGACCTGTGTCCCTAGATGTTAACACACTCCCGTAGGGATGCATAGCCACCTCTAGGGATGTATAGCTTCATGTGCCCAGCAAGACTGTACCTGTGCAATCAGTGTGCAACACCCGGGTCTTTCTGGATGACTGCCCTGTTCCACATTGATCATGTGATACTGACACCGAGGTAGACAGGCTATATGTTGCATGGACATGAGCAAAGCTTGCCCAAAACTTGCATCTGAATGGAGGTGTGTTTGGCCTTGAATATGGCTCACAAGTGCAATAAAGCCACAGAGGCCTGTTTGTGAGGTCAAGTTACAGGATCTCTTATCTCTGTCTGTAATTATGAGTATTTTATTCCAGTCCAATACCACTGACAAAGAGAGTGGCTAGAAATATGTTTGTAGTTAGTAATATATTAACCAGGATAGGACTTTAAAAAGGGGAGTAAGAAACCTGAAGCACCCAGAGGCAATATCTGTCAAAAGTTCACAAGGACTGCAACCTTTAGCTCTGCCAATTGCCTGTGAAAGAAAAGATCTTGTGTGTTTAAAAATAAGAAATATAACATGAAATCTCACTTAATGTGGATGACTTCCACATCACCCTTTTCTTATACACTGGACCAGAAGTACAGTTCACGTTTCCATGTACTCTGAGTTAAACTAATCCTGCTCAGCCCAGTCTTCTAAAGGAGAAAAATGCGACAGATGGGAAAATGTGTTTTTGACTATTTTTATGTTCACTAAAGTCACTTTAGTCTCTATATCTTTAGATTGTATCATTTCTTAATAATGAAAGGATTAAGGGTGCTGTCTAACCTATGCAGGACATATAACAACCACTAACATTTCACTGTTAGCGAGGAATGAATGGCAAATGTTTGGTGGCAATGGTGACAGTGGTGATGTTGACAATAGGAGAAGGACTCCTCTGGACTTAGTTGAAGGTCTGGGAAGAACAGTTGGAAAGGGCATGGGCAAGTCAGCTGGGTATAATGCCCATGGGTTGGAAATTATATCTGGGGAGTAAATTCTCTCCCTGAAATAGACCCAAATTTAAAGTGTGTTAAGCCAAAAGGTAAGAGGCTGACACATTTGAAATAAAAATTACCTGATCCTGGGAAAGTTGATTTGACTATTTATTTTATTGCTGAAGACTTATCTATAGTGGCAGAGCAGGCATAACGAGCAGGCACCAAAGGTACTGCAGTGAAGCTAGAGAGGGTGGTTGGGGCACTGTAATGTTTGGATGCCATCTGCAAACCTAGAAAAGCCTAAGGCTTGTTCTGCTCCTGGATCAGGTCAGTAACTGGTGAGTCGGAGGTAACTACAAGAGACTTAGCCAACAACTGAATTACAGGCAGCAAGATCCCCAGGATCTCTCCCATCCCTCACTGAGTACCTTATGTTTATGAGGTCTTAGGTTGAACTTTTAAAAGTTTGTATCTGTGCTGGCACAAGCATTGCTTAGTAGTCACTGATTTATCCTTTGTTGTCTATTACTCCCTCTACGTAAGATTTATAAATAGCTCTTGCTGAACTTTTATAATTTTCTTTTCCTACATCATCCTTGTCCATCAAAGCACCCAACACACCCATATTATTTTTATGTAATTAAATTTTCCATTTTAATTTCAGTGACCTCCTTCAGATTGGCCCTCTCCCACAGGCAAAGTGATTATAGGGCAGACAGTGCTACCTCAGCATAATATTATTTAGATGTGGTCACTAACCAAACCCCCAGATACCCACCTCAGCTCAACTCAGCATCCAAATTCAGTTCTGAAGCTCAAGAAGACTAATCATTAAATGGTCTGAATATAGTCATCCAAATCTACTAGCACCCAAATCAGAGGTGGATTCACTATAAATGTGAGTCTGAATCCACGGGGTAAAGGACACTTTATTTTTTAACATATCAAGTACTCTAGGGACTACTATGAAACTCTTCTCATTGTCTCAACTGTGTGAGTTCACAGTTTTTTTGCCACCTGTGTCGGCTGAACCATGAATTGCATCACTTCTCTTGGTGGATACTACTGAAGCCTTGGTACTGCCCTCTTCACAAAACTGGCTTGGGAATGGTTGGGCGTATGGCGATATAGTGGCCGGTGGCTCCTTCAGTTTTCTTTCACCATTCCTATTCTTCCTGTGGAGGGGAGTATCTAGTCTTGGATCTCATATCAGATTTGTTCACAACAGTGCATACCCTGGAGGTAATGGTACACTCTTCCTATGGCATGTTGACTGCTGTTGAGCACAGTCTTTCTTACAGACCCTGGTATCATAAGCATTTTGAATCAATATAGCTTCTTGGGTTTTACATTTTGACCCTTGTTAACAGAGATTAACATCTTTTTCTCTCTCCCACCCCCACCCCCTCAGCCTTCACCCACCCAAAGGGTGGCTGTCCTGGCACGAAGTTTTCAACATTTTTTTCAATAAATAATCTTCCCAGATAAATCTTTTCCCCAGCCTGAGTGCTGATTCATAGTGGTTCTTTTTTAGCACATTTTCTCCAGAGGAGCACAGCAAATTTTAATGTTTTTAAGCACAGTTAGTTTGTATTCAGATAGTATTTTCATACAGTCAGTATTGCAACAGAATATTAATTTAGTGTTGGGTGGCAGCGCGGAGGCAGAAGGATGTTGTTCACAGTCTGCATCCGTATAACTGCAGTCAGTCAGCCTTATGTTTCTATGGCTTTCAGCAGCAAACTAGGTCAGTGGGGCCCTCTACATCAAAGCTTCTCCTTAGACACTGTAAATCGCATGCTTTCATACTATTCCTACTGTACACTGTGTTCTTCTGTAATTATAAATGTATGTTTCCCATCACCACAAAGACTTCACATTGCTCAAAGGAAATCTCTCTTCAAAGGCTTTAAACTGTTGAAGGGCAGGCCCCCTTCTGAGAGCTACCATTGCTCCGGGTGATTCCTTCTTTAACTCATCCACAGTAGAACCACCAGCCAATTCAACTGGCCTGCATCACACCGTGTCTGAACTGGCCTCCGGGTTGCATTTCAGCTTTGGAAAATGGCATTGCTGAATTTAAAAATGCAAACTTTGGGGAAAAAAGAGAAAAAAGAAAAAAAGAAGGAAAAGCAATGAACTCATGTACTCATACTCGCTTGTCCCAAAAACATGAAACTGAGCTACTTACTTCATCAACTCAAACTTATGATAAGAGAACATGTGGCATTTTCATTTGCTAGTTACACCTTAAAGAAAGTGAGAATTAAGATGATGCATTAATGCTAAAAAAAAAAAAAAAAAAAAAAAACAACTTAGAAAAAGGCAGCAAGGAACATATAGAGAAAAAATGTTATAAATTAATCTTATGAGAATAGGAATATATATATACATGGCCTATATATGTATGTCACTAAAGTAAAAACTCTGAAAACATTTCCTTCTATGATAGCACTCAGTAACATGACTAATTCCACTGAAGCTAATGTTTTCTTCTAGGCAATGACTTACTCATGACAGCAAGCACTAATAAATATTTGCAGGATTGGGACTTAAAATTAAAGTGTATTTAATGCTAACACTTGAAACTCATACTTGAAAAGCAGTCATGAATGAAGATAATTAAGCATATAGCAGTAGCCACACACTATATTAGTTTTATAACTAATTATATATGAAAATTAGGAGTTATCTGCCTCACATTCTTTACAAAACTGTGCCTGTGGATTGCTAAGGTCGCACAGGAATGTTATGACACATCAATAACCCAGTTTTTCATGTTCCATGTAAGCATCTTAACCTTGAAGAGCCCTGCTTCTTCTCAGTTACCTTCTATTCTGCCTACAACATGGCTCCTCCAGGCTAAAGTCTCTCTACTGTACACTCTCTCTTTCTCCCCATTTTAAACCCTAAATGTGTATTTATATTTTTTCCCTATTCCAGTTGTTTCTTAGATTGCACTACTGCTGCTAGCATCTTGAGAATCCTTCATATAATTCAGTTGATGTCAAAAGATGTTCTCCAAACATAGAGGATTTGTCTATATCAGAATATTTGAGAAATATGATTAGATGTGGATAACTATATTGTCATTATGACAAGAAGATCATTCCTGGGGATAAAATCTGCATTCCAAAAAAGATATACAAGGGGAAAAAAAACATTTTTATTCTGGAAAAATAATGTGTTCACTGGGAGTTATATGATATGATAATACCATTTAAATTAATTTAAAAATTCAAAGCAAACAAGCTTTCCTAACCTTTGGGGCAGATTTTGGATTTACATGAGTTATAGGGGTGGAAGAATAACTTATGAACTCTACCTGTCTGCAGGAGCTGAAAGGATCCTTAATGGAAGCTAGCTGTGTGTCATTGCTTATCAAGGTGGCATCCTTTTCTTTACAATCTTGTGAAAAAAGCTGTTGAAACACAAGGTACTATAGACTGCTACTTATGGAAACAGAAGTAACTGGTTGTGTATACCTGATCGCTTTTCTACAGAAGAACATCCCTGTCTGCCTTTGCTCAGTTAGTCAAAAGAGAAGGGAAAAATACGAGCTTAATTTTTTTGTTCTTCACTTCAGACAGTTTGATAATTGCAACATTCTTCCATTTTTCCAGACTAGGTTTATTCTGATTGTGCAAGTGCCAAGCTTTTAACAAGAACTACCTCTTCAATGGCATCTATATGTGACCAAGGCTCCCAGCCTCAGTGGGAACCCATCTTTATTATTTATATTGCAGGAACACTCTGGAGTTCATGTCAGAATCCAAGAGCCATGGTGTAATGTGCTACCCAATTGCAGTCAAAATGTCCCCTCCCTGAAGATTTCTGGATTAAACTTGAAGATTTTGATTGTACCTCATACATACAAATAATGACAGTAAAAAAATTTCTGCTGATACTAAATTTAGTTCAAAAGCTCCAGATATACATTTCTACACTTTCTGTGTAGAAATATTTTGAGAATGGGAATTTTCCCTGACCCCTTGGTTAAACTACAATAAAATAGAGCAACAGAGGGTCATAGTTTCAAAGTTTTCAACACTTTTTAAATCATCACAGGTATTAGAAAGCCATTGTATCATATAATGGATTTTAAAAACACATTCATATACTTGAATACAAGTGAAATGTCTCTGTCTACGTCCAGTATACCTCTGAATACAGTTTACACAATTTCAGATACAGTTTATGTGGAAGGCTGTTGTGCACCCACTCCTATGACTCGGAACGAAGTTTATTAAGTGAAAACAGCATGAAAAGTATGAATGGAAACCTCCTCTCTGCTTTCTGCTTCTATTTTTCTTTTGATTCAATAAGAGCCGAATAATCCCCTAGTACAGAAACTCGGGACAACTCTTTGAGCTTTGAGACATTAGTTTTACATCTTTTTGTTTCTCTGGCTTTTACCCCACTCTATTTCCAGATGGTATTAAGTAAAATTCAGGGGAACGGTCCTGGTATTTTTGAGAATGTTTACTTTATTTCAAAAATGTCCATAACTGAGCATGTCTAGGACCAAAACCATCACGTTTTTGTGGGAAGAAAGATGTTTCGTAGCTTATGATGTTAGGATTAAAAAGTACAAGACTCAATTGTATAGAGTCTCCAATTATACTTCTGCTCAGCAGAATCCTTGCAAGAAGATATACGCAAACTAGAAGAGGAATTTCATCTTTAACTCATTAGTTTTCCATGGAGAAACCACATGGCTGGACATTAAAGCACAACTCTATCATTCAGTACAGGCTGTGCTTTCATTTTTTCTGAACTACAGCAGACAGCAAACTTTATTCTATGTGTGTTCTGATTTTAATAATGTAATAAAAAGAACTTAAAATTAAAATTAATTGAAGTCAATAGGGAAAAATCAGAGGCCCCAGTCAGGTTCCAAATATTGTATTTTGGGGTTTTTAACTTTTCTCAGGCAGTCTTTCTCTACTCTTCCATGAATAGTGTTACTATACTTTCTTTACCATAATTATGACTGAAAAAAGAAACCTTATAAGGGTAGTAATGGTGAGAAGTGATAAAACTTTTAGTTACAAGTTCTTTGGGCATATAGTATTCTTTTCTATATAAAAATGTCACAAAGCCTCTTCCCTGTAAAACCCATCCCTGTATGACCAGTTGAGCATCCAGATAGCAAATAAACTGTAAGTGCGTGAATGTAAGTAAGTCTTTCAAATTTGGCTATATAACCTCTGTTAAGGTGACGAATGGATTTAGTGATTTCAGAAAACACTGATATTTCAGAGTATCATGGCCTACATACTGTGGGTTTTTCTTCCACCTAATATATATTCTCACATTTGAACATGACCTATTGTCCTTTTGTGTAGTAGAACTTGTTTGTTCGGTTTTTTTTTAACATAGAAAACTTTGTTCTCCTCAAGGTGCTCTTACTCAAGATCCCATCTGCAGTTGTACTTTAGCTACTGTCATTACTGGGTTGCAATGCAACAGTACCCTAGAGCATCTCCCATATGTTTAATAGTACCTGTCTGACATGTAATTTCATGAAATCCTGTGCTAGCTGTATTAGTCATTTCAGCATACTATCATTCTGATGGTAAAGTATGGGACTCCAGCAAGCCTGCTAAATCCACATCATCAAGGCAAACATCTCAAACACCATGTCAAAGTTTTCCCACATAGGAAAATAAATTTCAGTAGTAGGTAAGAAACTTATTCTGAAAGCTTTTGAGATGGGTAGTTGTTTGCTTTTTAAGAACAACCATAATTTCGCACTCCTATATATTCAGTGATTTGTTTAAAAAAAAAAAAAAAGTGCATAAGAAAATCAGTTTAGTGAATTACCTAGAGAAAATACACTTGGACTTTAGAAAGCTGATTTTGACTACTGGCTTTCTCTGGGCTGTTTCAGTCCTTGGGCATGCTGGGGGAAGTGCAGAAGAGAATCTTCCAGCTTCTTATCAGCCAGAATTCCTCTAGACAGAAAGCATCTGTCATCTAAGCAGTGAAATTTTTCTCACTTGAAACTCCATATTCACTCCCCGATGGGATGAGTAAACCTGGGAGACAGAGTGCAGGAAGGATAAACCTATATGTGTAAACTGTGAGCCATGCACAGCTTCTGCTGTGGGAACACTCTCTTGGTGTGTTTGTTTGTTGTTTTATTTCATTTGTTCTTCTGTTTGCATTTTACATCAGATTCACTTCCTAAAATGCCAGCAAACTCAGCCTAATGCCCATGCCAAGAAAATGCATCCGTTCCAAGAACATATGAAAGGGCAGTAGAACATATACTTGTATCCAGTTGACAGATGTACAAAGAGGGAGCTGAAAATCCAACTCAGAGATGAGTACATTCATGAACAAAAGTGCTGATTCAGTACAGTGCCAATGAGGCAACGGTTAGAAAAGCCAACTAGCACGCATGCAGCTTCAACTGTTATCACCACTGCTCGCCCACAGATACTAAACAAAGGTGCTGATTCCGGCAAGTTTGTTGGAGTTGCTGTTTAAATGAGCATCTTGCATGCTGTAGCAAAATCTAGTTTTGCATTGCCACAAGAAAATACACTTAAATCTTTCCCTATGTTGAACTCTCAGCAAATATGTAGAGAGAGAACATCGCAGTGGTGGTGCCATCGGTGCTCTCACTGGGCCTCATTAGTTAGCTCCAACACAGACCATGGATCCCACCTCAGCCAGCCGACTTGAGAAACCAGGAGAAACCCCTGCATCTATCTGCATCTCCCTTCAGGATATAGCCAGCCAGACATAATATGCCTTCTGTGTGTGCACCAGTGAATAACTGAGACAGGGAGGTTAAGGGAACTGTTAACTCTCAGCACTTCTCAGTGACATTCACAAATCCTTTGGGGATATTGTTGACAAATTACCAATATACCAGTAGCCTCCTCAAACCCAAGATTTATTGAAACATAGAGGAAAATAAAACAATGCCAAAGAAATGGCTTATGTTTTTCTAATGCCAGAGAAGGTGTTAAAATTAAAAAAAAAAAAGAAAAAAGAAAAAAGAGGGAAACATTTACATGAAAAAACTCTTGAAAACAGCTCGCGCTCTGACCAAACTATTACTATGGTTTCCTGCTTAGATATTTTCCCTTCTTGTGTTCCCAAGTTGTTTTGCAAGTCCTCTCCTTTGAGTCAGTGAGCTTGCCCTGGCATGCCTCCCCTGGCTGGCCACACACCTCTGGGCACTTGGAGTCAAAAAACATATCAGAGGGTTTTTTTACTGTCTGCATGAAGAGTTGTGCCCCATCAAAAGAGAAACCAATGTAACTAATGCCTCCTAATTACATCTTGGAGCCTTCTGACCCAGTCAAAACCCCAGTAATATCCATCTCATTAGATAAAGCCCAGGTACCAGTTGTTCATTTGGAAGATTATTCTTTCCTGTGGGAACCGATTCAAACCTCTGTCTTGTCTGCTGAACACAGTTACAGCCTATATACCAGCCTCATAAAATTTGTTTTATCGATTTCTCTTTGCATGAAAGATGAATTATCGACAAACACAGATCTCCATCAGATTCCCAAATGCCATTTTTTGCCATTTAAATCACATTTCTGAATCATATTTTGTTGACTATGAAGCAAACAAGGCAGAGCATGTGTACACATGTATATGTGTATGTATGACTGCATTATGGATGTCTGTCCTATTACCCATCAGATTAAATTACTTCTCCAACTATTTACCCACCTCCCGTTCAGTGCCAAAATGGAAGTATTCTCTCCCAGTCCTCCCACCTCTACCAGTTCACTGACAATATTAAGGATGCAAGATCAAGTATTAAAAAAGTCAGGGAATTCCAGCGATGTTAACTCAGCCCTGTCTATATCCTGTGTATTTTTTGGCGCACATGTGTAACAAAGAGTAATACAGTGGGACCATTAAACTGGACATTCCCCACCTGCAGTAGTAAAATTTACCAGACTATTTGAGGTATTTCCCATTCTAAGTAAAAGGACCACTCTGAGCAGAGTCATAAAGGTAATTACACTGGAACAGAATGTGTCAATAGCTTAATGATGCCAACTGCAAGATTTACCTTTAATCAGGAAAAAAAAAATTGAAACTACAACTTACATGCAGTGTAGTAGATTGTGATCCAGTCAGTTTGAATTTTAACAGGGCTTAAAACACAACAAAAGCAATTAAAAAAAAAGAAAACATGAAAATAGTGGTTCTGAGATGATACAGTTTGAATCATAGAATCATAGAATGGTTAGAGTTGGAAGGGACCTTAAAGATCATCGAGTTCCAACCTCCCTGCCATGGGCAGGGACACCTCTCACTAGAGCAGGTTGCTCAAAGCCCCATCCAGCCTGGCCTTAAACACTTCCAGGGATGGGGCATCCACAACTTTCCTGGGCAACCTGTTCCAGTGCTTCACCACCCTCACAGTAAAGAATTTCCTCCTAATATCTAATCTAAATCTCCCCTCTCCCAATTTAAAACCATTACCCCTTGTCCTGTCACTACACTTCCTGACAAAGAGTCCCTCTCCGGCTCTCCTGTAGGCTCCCTTCAGATATTGGAAGGCTGCTATGAGGTCTCCCCAGAGCCTTCTCTTCTCCAGGCTGAACAACCCCAGCTCTCTCAGCCTGTCTTCATAGGGGAGGTGCTCCATCCCTCTGATCATCTTCGTGGCCCTTCACTGGACCTGTTCCAACAGGTCCATGTCCTTCTTATGTTGAGGACTCCAAAGCTGGACACAGTATTCCAGGTGGGGTCTCATGAGCGCAGAGTAGAGGGGTAGAATCACCTCCCGCGACCTGCCGTCCACTCTTCTTTTGATGCAGCCCAGGATGCGGTTGGCTTTCTGGGCTGCCAGTGCACATTGCCGGCTCATGTTGAGCTTCTCATCCACCAACACTCCCAAGTCCTTCTCCTCAGGGCTGCTCTCCAGCCATCCTCCGCCCAACCTGTATTTGTGCCTGGGATTGCCACATCCCAGGTACAGGACCCTGCACTTGGCCTGGTTGAACTTCATGCGATTTGCATGAGCCCATCTCTCAAGCCTGTCCAGGTCCCTCTGGATGGCATCCCTTCCCTCCAGTGTGTCGACCACACCACCGAGCTTCGTGTCGTCAGCAAACTAGCTGAGGGTGCACTCTATCCCACTGTCCATGTCTCTGACAAAGATGTTGAACAGCACTGGTCCCAGTACCGACCCCTGAGGAACTCCACTCATCACTGGCTGCCAACTGGACATTGAACCATTGACCACAACCCTTTGAGTGTGGCCATCCAGCCAGTTTCTTATCCACCGAGTGGTCCATCCATCGAACCCATGACTTTCCAATTTTGAGACCAGGATGTCGTGCGGGACAGGGTCAAATGCTTTGCATAAGTCCAGGCAGATGACGTCTGTTGCTCTGCCCTTGTCCACCAAGCCTGTGGCAGTATCGTAAAAGGCCACTAAATTTGTCAGGCACGATTTGCCCTTGGTGAAGCCATGCTGGCTGTCTCAAATCACCTCTTTATTTTCCATGTGCCTTAGCAGAGATTCCAGGAGGATCTGCTCTATGATCTTGCCAGGCACAGAGGTGAGGCTGACTGGCCTATAGTTCCCTGGGTCTTCCTTTTTTACTTTTTTGAATATTGGGGTTATGTTCCCCTTTTTCCAGTCAGCCGGAACTTTGCCACATTGCCACGATTTCTCAAATATGATGGAAAGCAGCTTAGCAACTTCGTCTGCCAGCTCCCTCAGGACCCATGGGTGGATTTCGTCAGATCCCATGGACTTATGCACCTTCAGGTTCCTTAAGAGGTCTCGAACCTGATCTTCTCCTACTGTGGGCAGTTCTTCATTTGCAGAGGCCCTGGTTTTGCCTTCTGTGACTTGGGCAGTGTGGTTAGAGCCCTTGCTGGTGAAGACTGAGGCAAAAAAGTTATTCAGTAGCTCAGCCTCATCCATATCCTGGGAGGCCAGGTCTCCCGTTTCCTTCCGGAGAGGGCCCACAACTTCCCTAGTCTTGCCTTTATCCCTGACATATCTATAGAAGTTTTTCTTATTGTTTTTGATGTCCCTGGCTAGATTTAGTTCTGCCTGGGCTTTCGTTTGCCGGATCTGGTTCCTGGCCACTCGGACAGTTTCTTTATACTCTGACCATTCTACCCGTCCCTGAAACGGGTCCCTTGAAAGCTCTGCTTTGTTTATTAGAGGTCAACCTCCACATTAGAAAGAGATAGCCTTTATTGATATGCACAGATAATTCACTCTATTCAAATGTACCTGGACACAGTGAAACATAAGGGTATATTTAATGGACTAGTCCAGTGTGCTTCTTCAAATGTATCTTCCTTAATTTTAGTTTCTAGGCCAATGAGCTACTATCATTTGGATGTCTTCCAGCATCCAATTGCTACTACACACTATTTTTGTTCTAGCTCCATCCAGAAAGGCAAAACTGTTTCCTTGCAGCAGTCAAAGGCAATAGACCACAATTTTGTTCAGCATAGACAGTAAGTTTGTAAAGGTGATATCTTTAAGAAGCCATGCATGTGTGTGTGTGGAAAGGAGACAGTGGTAAATCTGTAACATTATGAACTATCAAATGTTCTCTAGAGCTGCAGTGAATATTTTCTTTACTTCTATTT